>NC_092519.1:18150875-18286423 GCF_047511675.1 Marmota flaviventris
GCTTCCCGGGTCCCCACTTGACCTCAGGGTGAACCAAGCACACGCGCTGGGTCCCGGCCGGCAGCAGGGGGTCGCTCCTGAGCAACTCCTCCTCCTCCTCCTCCTCCTCCTCCTCCTCCTCCTCCTCATCTTCGGGCTCTTCCTCGTCCTCTCCCGCGCGTGTGGTCCGACCATTCGCTTTACTCCGCTCAGCGCTCCCCGGCCCCTCCCGGCCCCCCGGGCCATAACGGCCGGTGGCGGCGAGCGCGCGCACGGGACAGGGCGGCGGCGGTGCGGCCCTGGAAACCAGGCGGCCGCGGCCTACACGGGAGAGCCGCAGCCCCGGGCGGACGGCGGCCCGCAGGGCCCACATACCGCGTCCGCGCCGTACGCGGAGGGGCGGGGACCCGGGCCGAGTCGTGCGTCGGGTCGCTCTCTGACGGGCTGCCTGTGGGTCGCGCTGCGTCACGTGCCCGCGATGGGCGGGCGGGAGGCCGAGCCCGGGCCAGTTAAAGAGCCGAGTTCGCTTCCGGCCCAGCTCTGCCTGCGTGGTCTGCTACCGCAGCCGCTCTGGACCGCGGCCCCCTCCGCTGTGCTGAGGTCCGCGATGGGGACTCAGTCCCTCCCCGGGGATCAGGAGGTCCACTGGGGGCTCCTGTCCCTCCCAGGGGTCCCGAGGTCGGCTGGAGGCTCCAGTCCCGCCCGGGGGTCCCCGCGTCGTCTTTAGGGCCTCAAGTCCGGCCGGGGGTGGGGGTGGGGCAGAGTCCAGCCCTAAAGGCCCGGGATTTGAGTTGGGAGATCCGTCCAGCGAGAGGGGAGACCTGGCCACGGAGTTGGAATTTAGAAAACACCGAAGTCCACCTGGTCCCAAAGGAGCCGCCCTCCCCACCAGGCCGTGGGCACATCCAGCTGTCCAGGGCCCAGGTGCTGGAATTCACCGCTGTGGCCCCCTTTCCTCCTCCCTCCCGGGGGCGTGGGAGCTGGGTACCAGGATTGGGGCTGGTGGGTCCCTGAGACTGGCTGGCCCGAGAATGGGCGGTGCCTGTAGTGTGCTCCGCTGTGCCCACTGGTCGTCCCCCTTGATTCCCCGAAAAGAGCGGGTGTCAGTCCACAGTGGCCCCTAATTCTGGGCTGTCACAGTCCTTCAGACCCAAGGACTGGGTTGGGCTTTCTGGGTGACTTTATGTTAACTGTCACAGCAGAGAAGGAAGGAGCAGGCGGAGGACCGAATGGGGGAGAAATGTGGTCTCGAGGGCACGGGAAACCGACCCAGGAATGGGTGTGGGGCGTCGCGGGGAACCTGGGGTGCCTTGGGGCTCCCGGCCGAGTCCCTCGCACACTCGCTTGAGTTGATGATGTCGCGCGGTCGGTATCCTCCAGTTGCTGGTTCCCGGTGCCCTGCGCCCCGTGGCGAGGGCTTCAAGGAGCCCAGGCCAAGGAACCAGGGCTGCTGGCCGCCCAAGAGCGGGGTTCTGAGCGGAGGGCGGAGCAGGCGGGGGACCTGAGCGCCACCTGGCGGGAGGTTTTGGTCGTCACTTCATTCCAAGCCGTGATCCCCACCCGACCGCCTCGTTTCAGGTCTTGAAGCCGCTGTCGTTAGGTTCCAGAGCGCTGGCGTCCAGAAAGTGGTCCTGAGCCACTGGACGCCTGCACTAGGGGCCTTAAGCACTCCATCCTGCTGGACGCGATGGCACATGCGTGTAATCCCAGCACGAGGTGGGGGCGCCCCATCTCCCACACTCATGCCATCTCTCAGCCGCTGCAGTAAAGGGCTCCCATGGGTTCTGGAGTCCTGTCTGAAGCTGTCCCTCGGCCCACTGCTGGGGAGGGACTCCCGGGTGGCAGAGGCACTGGGCGGCAAGGATCCCCAAATCTCTGAATCCACTGCAGGCTGTAGTACTGGGCACGCAGTCCTAGGGACCAGGCAGCCAGGCTGGCAGACACGGCCCCGGACACTGGGGGTTCCCGGGATGGTGCCGTCCATCACAGGAGGGCACCTGGACACTCCCTGCTGCTCTCCTGGGCCAGGAGGCCCCAGGCGCCTGGGCTGCTGAGCTCTAGCAGGTGTGCCCCTCTGGGTGCTGTACCAGGAGTCTGGGTCGTGGCCCTGGGCATGGGGCATGGAGGACCCTGCCCACCCAGCCACACAGGCTCTGGCTTCCTGTCCTCTGAGGACACAGCCTTCATGGTCGAGGACATGACACGGTACTCGTCTCATCTGGAGTCCAGGTCTGGGCCTTCTGGAGGCCGTGGTAGGGAGCCAGGACATCAGAGAGGAACAGTACTGACCAGAAGTGCAGGCGATGTCGGGGGGAGCGGAACACGAGGATGGGGTTCACAGGGACCTCAGCAGGTGAGGCTGGTGGGGACATGGGGGGGTCTGCCATCTCCTGCCTAGGCCCCGGTTGCTGGCTCTGCTTGGCGTCCCTGCCTCGAGCCCCACGGGTGGGAAGGCTCCCTCTTAGGCCAGGGGTGGTGGGCCTCCCAGGTCAAGACCCCTGGAGTCTGGCTCCCAGCTGGACACAGGGACCTCAGGAGCATGGGGTGGGGGGCACTGCATGGTGTGGAGGCCCTGCAGGAGGCACCTGCAGCTGGTCACTGCCCTCCTGCCGGCTCCGGTGTGGACGGCCAGACCCTCCTCCCTTGAACACCTTGGCCTGGTGCTGGGGCACTGGCTCCTCCAGGGTTCCTCTGCCATCCTTCTCTGGGCATGTCCCCATGGGTCTGGGGGGGTCTTCTGACTGAACCGCCCACTCCACCCGTGAGAACACGAGTGGCCTCCACAGCTGCCCGGGGGGCAGAGGCTGTGGCCGCGGTCTTGGAGTGGACTCCTCGGGCGGCAGGCCAGCTGGGCATGGAGGGTGTGGCCACACAACCTGGGTACCACTGGCTCCCGCGGCAGCGCTGTCCCCAGCAGCAGCAGCAGCAGCACTGAGCTTTGCAGCCCTGTGAAGGACCCCGACCCAGGCGCTGACCCTGGGCGGCTGACCACACCCAGCAGGGGCTGAAAATCCTTAAACTCTTTATTCAAAAATACAAACGTGGCCGCGTACCACATGGTAAGCTGCGCTGCACAGCAGATGAAGTCGTCTTTGCACGCCCGTGTGCGCGCGTGACCGCACCCGCGGTGCGCGCGGAATGTTCGCGACCCACACGCTGGGGGAGGGGCGCTCAGCGCGCAGGCGGCGTCAGGGCGCGCGGGGAGGGGCGCCGTCCAGGGTGCGCACCCGGGCGCCCCGCGGCTGACCCTGGCCAGCGTCCGCGCCGGCGGCCTGGAGTTCTTGGCCAGTGTCAGTCCCTCGGGCGGTGGGGACGTGCGTGCGCCGTCAATAACCCTTGACGACCTCCGCGGTGAATAAATAAACATCATCACTCCGTACAAACGCACTCGGTGTCCACGACAGGACAGTTAGCCAACCCGGCCGCTGGGGACGGCCGCGAGGGCCTCACAAGGGCTGCAGGTCGTCGTCGCCACACGCGTACTCGTACAGGTCAACGTCGCCCAGCGGGGTGGGCACCTCGAAGAAGGGCCTCTGGGCCAGCGGGGACCGCAGCGCGCTCAGCTTCTGGTCCACAGGGCTGAGCTCCCCCTCGTACCTGCAAGGAGCGGCCGGTGAGGACCGCGGGCGGGCCGCCCTCTCCCGCTCAGGGCCGCCCTCGCCGGGGCCAGGTTCGCGCCGCGCTGGAGACCGCGGGTTCCGGTCAGCACCAGGCTCCCAAGGGGTGCGCGCACGGGGCCAGGGAGCCGGGACGTCCAGCCCGCAGCCCGCCCGGGGCCTCGGCACAGGAGCTCCCCCAGGGTGGGAACTGGTGGCCTCGGGTCTCCCCCAAAGCCTAAGGCAGCTTGTCAGCTGGTCAGTCCCTGCGAGCTGAAGAGACGACCCCGAGGTAGCAAGACGGTTTCCAGAAAGGGGGGTGACCCGGGTCAGCACAGGTGGCTGCAAGCTGCTGACCCGCACTTCCACAGCCAAGAGGCAGCAGCCGAGCACAGCCACCTGCTCGTGGGCACCGGGCTGCGTCAGGAGGGGAGGGTGGCAGGAGACACACAGGACGTGTCACTGGCCACAGCTGCTCCACAAAGGGAAGGGACAGGGAAGTATTGGGAGCAGGGACCCGAGGGGTCAGTGACCTGGGGGACATGGGGACACACAGCCCGGGAAGCAGAGGGCCCACAGGACAGGACTGGGCCTGCGGTTTACAGGGCCGGTCTCAGGAGCGCTCCTGAGGGTGGAGGACGCAGGCTGGACACCGGCATTTGACCGGCCAGGATGACGGATTCGCTGGCGCATGGATGCCCAGCGATCACCGCCCAGAGACAGGACCCCAGCGTCCACCCCAGGCATGGAGGGGGTCTCTGCAGCGGGAGCCAGGGGACACCAGGGAGGCGGCCCCCAGGGGTTGCTGAGAAGATCCCTGAACTAAAGACCCAGCCACCATGAGCGTGTGGGGTCACTGCGTCCTGCCAATGTCAGGAGTGACCAGGGAGGTACAAGCAAAGACACACGTGGGGACGGACAGACTCCTGGGGGGCAGCTCCCTGCAGTGCTGGTGCCTCATCCAGGTGCCACTTGGTGCCCCTGGAGCCCAGCCAGGTGCCCCAGGGACTTGGACTCCACAGATGGCCCTGGACAGCCAGGAGGGCCGGGCCTTGGAGTCTCCCACACACTGAGGGGCTGAGCCAGGCCCAGGGACCGTTGCGCCAGGGGACCTCAGGCGGAGCCTCAGGCTGCAGTGGGCACCGGGGGCAGCCCATGCAGCTGGCAGAGTGGCGTCGGCTTGCCCTGCCCAGAGCGCCCCAGTGCCCCCAACGGGGTGTGCCGGAGCCTCGGGCCTCAGGAGCTCCCATGCCAAGGCCAGCTGGGCCCCAGGACCGCCAGGAGGCCAGTCACCCAGACCCGGGGCGAGCAGACGGTGAACTGGGTCCAGGTGGAAACAGCCGGTGCCCTCTGACCTGTCCACCTGCCCGCCAGCCCAGGGAGAGGACCCGCGGGCTGCACTGGACTCGGCCTCCCCGTCCATTCCCCTGCCAACACGCACAGCCGCCATTCACCAAGGCCCGGCCGCAGGTGGGTGTTCCCGCTCCCGGGTGCGGCCTGATGACAGGAGTGACGGCCGCCTCGTGTCAGAGGTGACCAGGGCACCAGACCTCAGGGCGCCCCAGGGGCACGCGGCGTCAGGGCCCGGCGCCGAGGTCCGCCCCACATGTCCGACCACACAGGACGGCGGGCCCTGTCCCCTCCCACGCAGCCCGCGGCGCGGCGCTCACCCGTCGTCCCAGGGCTCCCCCGCGGCCTCCTCGGCCACCAGGATGTCGTACTCCTCCGCGGCGTACTTCTCCCAGTCGGACAGCTCGGGGCCCTCGCTGTCGCTCTCCTGCGGGAGACAGGGAGCCGTTGGGGTCGGGAGGCCCCGCGGTCAGCGGCAGCCGGGGGGCGGCCGCCCACTCACCCGCAGCAGGGAGGCCTGCTCTTTCTGCTCGTGGCCCAGGTACTTCTCGATGTTGAAGAAGGTGTCGAAGAAGACGTTGGCCACCTTGCACTGCTTGAGGTCGCGCAGGGTGATCTTGCCTGCCGGACAGAGGGACGACGGACGAGGGAGGGAGGGGCCTTTGGACACAGGCGGGGGGGGGGGGCCGAGGGCGCAGGGGGGGGGGGGCCGAGGGCGCAGGGGGGCGCTTGTGCCCCAGGCGCAGCCGGAGGACTGGCGCGGGCACCCGGCCTGCTGAGCCCCTGAGGCCCTGGGCCAGGCAGCCACCCGGACACCCCAGCCCAAGACCATCTGAGCTGTCCAGGACCCCGGGGGGCCTGCCCAGGGGAGCGGAGGCACTTCAGAGGAAGGGACAGCAGGCGCCTGCGCCGTCCTCAGAGACCTGGTCACCTCCAAAGGGTACGGGAAAAACCAGGTGGTGGTGCGGGGAGCCCTCCTCTCTCTAGGGAGCAGGGACCCCTCCTCTCTAGGGAGCAGGGGGTCCTCCTGTCTCTGGGGTGTGGGGAGCCCCCTCCTCTCTATATAAGGTGCAGGGAGCCCCCTCTCTCTCTAGGGTGCAGGGGGTCCTCCTGTCTCTAAGGTGCAGGGAGCCCCTCCTCTCCAGGCCTGGGTTTGAGGCCACCCCTCCTGCCCTGTGACCTCAGAGGACGGGGAGATGACAGGGCTGGGAGAGCTGGGCAGGACAGCTGGGCGGGACAGTGGACCTGGTGGTGTCCACACCAGGCAGGGCTGAACCCTGCACTCGAGCGCCCATCCCCAGTGATGGCACGTGCTGCCTCCTGGGACACCCTCAGTGAGGACCTGGTCCCAAGTCCACAGGGATGGGCCTTCCCATGGCCTCCTCGGGTGTCCACCCGTGCTGCACATGAGGCCCGGTGCTGGCACCTGGCAATGGGCAGCCCACCTGGGGGTCTCCTTGCAGGCCCTCCTGCTGTCCCTCCCCGGGTCGCCCCGCACGCCTCACCTTCGCTCTGCGGCTTGACCAGGTCTAGCATCTGGCACAGGCAGTCCTCGAAGGGCAGGGCCTCGATGGCCATGCTGTCCAGCCTGCGGCACTGCTCCTCGTAGAAGTACTCCAGCTCGAACATGGACAGCGCCCCGTCCCCGTCCAGGTCCATGCACCGGAACCAGTACTCGATGCTAGTGTTGGGGCCCGTCAGCGGGGCTGCCAGGGACACGCCCACCCAGGCCCAGCCTGACCAGGACGGGACACGCCCACCCAGGCCCAGCCTGACCAGGACGGGACACGCCCACCCGGCACAGGCTGACCAGGACGGGACACGCCCACCCTGCACTGCACAGGCTGACCAGGACGGGACACGCCCACCCTGCACAGGCTGACGAGGACGGGACACGCCCACCCGGCACAGGCTGACGAGGACGGGACACGCCCACCCGGCACAGGCTGACCAGGACGGGACACGCCCACCCAGGCCCAGCCTGACGAGGACGGGACACGCCCACCCGGCACAGGCTGACCAGGACGGGACACGCCCACCCTGCACAGGCTGACCAGGACGGGACACGCCCACCCGGCACAGGCTGACCAGGACGGGACACGCCCACCCTGCACTGCACAGGCTGACGAGGACGGGACACGCCCACCCTGCACAGGCTGACGAGGACGGGACACGCCCACCCTGCACAGGCTGACGAGGACGGGACACGCCCACCCGGCACAGGCTGACCAGGACGGGACACGCCCACCCGGCACAGGCTGACCAGGACGGGACACGCCCACCCGGCACAGGCTGACCAGGACGGGACACGCCCACCCGGCACAGGCTGACCAGGACGGGACACGCCCACCCGGCACAGGCTGACCAGGACGGGACACGCCCACCCGGCACAGGCTGACCAGGACGGGACACGCCCACCCGGCACAGGCTGACCAGGACGGGACACGCCCACCCGGCACAGGCTGACGAGGACGGGACACGCCCACCCGGCACAGGCTGACCTGGGGCCTACAGGAGCAGATGTGGGGGGGGGGGGGCCCGCATGCGCCTCGGAGGGAACCCGAGCTCCTACCTTGTTGGGGTCTTTTTGTCTTCCTCAGAGATCAGAAACCAGACAAAGTCAGCGTAGCTGATCTTTCCTTCCTTCTGGACTTTTCTACCTCTGTGTCCAGGATGGAAGAGAGGATGGTGTCAGGGAGGGAGGGGTGGAGGAGGGAGGAGGGAGGGGTAGAGGAGGGAGGGAGATGGAGGGAGGGGTGGAGGAGGGAGGGGTGAAGGAGAGAGGAGGGAGGGGTGGAGGGTGAAGGGGGGAGTGGTGGAGGAGGGAGGGAGGGATGGAGGAGGGAGGGATGGAGGAGGGAGGGATGGAGGAGGGAGGGATGGAGGAGGGAGGGATGGAGGAGGGAGGGACGGAGGAGGGAGGGAGGAGGGAGGAGGGAGGGACAGAGGAGGGAGGGGCGGAGGAGGGAGGGACAGAGGAGGGAGGGGCCAAGGAGGGAGGAGCCAAGGAGGGAGGAGGGAGGGACAGAGGAGGGAGGGGCGGAGGAGGGAGGAGCCAAGGAAGGAGGGGCCAAGGAGGGAGGAGGGAGGGGCCGAGGAGGGAGGAGCCAAGGAGGGAGGAGGGAGGCGCCAAGGAGAGAGGAGGGAGGGGCCAAGGAGAGAGGAGGGAGGGGCCAAGGAGGGAGGAGGGAGGGGCGGAGGAGGGAGGGGCGGAGGAGGGAGGGGCGGAGGAGGGAGGGGCGGAGGAGGGAGGGGCGGAGCGGGAGAAGGAAGGAGTGGAGGACAGGGAAGGAAGGGCGCGTGGGGGGCTTGGGGGCGGGACATGCGGGGTCCCTCCAGCCCTAGGAAAGGTGCTGCGTGCTGCCTGCTCCCTGTGCGCACAGGAGCGGGCTCCAGGCGAGCATGAGCAGGGCCGCGGGCTCAGGGCGCCCCAGGGGACGGGGCCTCCGGCGGGGCTGAGACACTCAGCGGTGGACCACACACGGGTGCCTGAGCCAGCCCTCGGCAGGACCCCCGCCGACAGGCGGCTCCCCTCTCTGACTGCGTGATGGGGCCCCACGGGAAGCGAGGGCCACGTCGGGAAGGGCGCAGAGCACTTGCACCCGCTCCTGGAAGTCACCCACTCTGGGAGGGCAGGGAGCTGAGGGCCACCGACCTCGTCACGGCGCCCGAGAAGATCCTGTCAATCATCTTGGTGGAAATGGCTGCAAGGGAAGAGTGGGCCGTGAGCACAGCTGCGGGTCTCCGGCACCGGCACCGGCACCGCAGCCGGTGCTTCCCGCGCTGTCCTCGAGCGCAGCCCGGTCACCGTCGCTGCCCATGGAGCCCATGCGCCGTGATGAGGAGACAAAGTCCTTCAGAGAAAACAGCACAGTGAAGCTGTCCCGAGTGCCCAGGACATGACCACACGCCGGGCAGCAGAGCACCGCCGACCCCACACACGGGAACCGCCCAGTCCTGCAGGCCGGAGGCCCTGAGGTCCAGGCTGGGCAGGGCGGGCTCCTCCCGAGGCCTCTCCCCTGGGCTGGCAGCCGCAGTCTTCTCCCTGTGTCCCCCCGGGGCGTCCCTCTGTGTGCGTCTGTGTCCTCATCTCCTCCTCTACGAGGACCCCAGTCCTGCTGGGCCAGGGCCACCCTGGGACCTCCCTGCACCCCACACAGCCCATTCTGAGGTCCTGGGTCAGGGCTGTGACCTCGGAGTTTTGGAAGGACAAAATTCACCCTTAAGAGGCATCATCTACGGGACAGAGAGCCCCAGAGTCTCCCCTGACCTCTAGGATTCACCCTGCTTGACCACCACCCCGACGCGGAAAGACAGGATCAACTCATGTCCTGCCCTGGTCCTGTGAAGGGACCTCGTGGGGAAGCAGGGTCTCTGCAGAGGGACTTAGTGGAGTGGCCTGAGATGGGCCCCTCCTGGGTCAGGGGGCCCTCATGCAATGGCCGTGTCCTCCCCAGAGACAGAGGAGGGGACACAGACCCAGAGGAGGGCCCCGTGGAGACGGAGGCAGAGACTGCAGTGAGGGGCCACCAGCCCAGGGCCACCTGGAGCCCAGGAGCTGGACAGGCAGGAGGAGCCCCTGGAGCCCTGGAGGGGGCTCAGCCGGGGACGGGTCTGCGTCCTCTGCCCGGGGGTTTTTGCCTGCTCCTGAGTGTGGGACCTTGGCCGGAGCCTTGGGGACTGGCGCAGCCCACAGGCGCTCTGCAGGCTAGTGGCCTCGGGAGAGGGGAAGGCCACAGAGGGGACGCCTCCCAGGCAGCTGGCCCGACGCAGCTGGAGCCCGGCCGCCATGGGCAGAGCTGGTGCTGCTGCCCTCACCTGCAGGCAGGCGCAGCCGAGGAGCGCGTGGACGACGGGCAGCGGGGGAAGGACCAACCCTGTGGCCACCAGGGGAGGGCAAGGCCTGCTGCAGCTCTGCCCCACTGCAGGTAGCACACCAGTCACCAGGGTCCTGAGGACGCCCTGGAATCTGACAACAGCGTCACCCTGCTTCACGACTGCAGCCCCGACTGTCCCCGAGCCATGAGAGGACTGGCCAGGGGCGTGGAAACAGGATGGGGGGACTCACAGGGACACTGGGCTCCGATCACCAGGAAGGGGAGGTGACCTGCACACCTGTGGGTCAGTGGTGTCCCTGAGGCTGATGACTAGGAAGGGGAGGTGACCCTGCACACCTGTGGGTCAGTGGTGTCCCTGAGGCTCTGATGACTAGGAAGGGGAGGTGACCCTGCACACCTGTGGGTCAGTGGTGTCCCTGAGGCTGATGACTAGGAAGGGGAGGTGACCTGCACACCTGTGGGTCAGCAGTGTCCCTGAGGCTCTGATCACCAGGAAGGGGAGGTGACCTGCACACCTGTGGGTCAGTGGTGTCCCTGAGGCTGATCACTAGGAAGGGGAGGTGACCTGCACACCTGTGGGTCAGTGGTGTCCCTGAGGCTGATCACTAGGAAGGGGAGGTGACCTGCACACCTGTGGGTCAGTGGTGTCCCTGAGGTTGATGACTAGGAAGGGGAGGTGACCTGCACACCTGTGGGTCAGCGGTGTCCCTGAGGCTGATGACTAGGAAGGGGAGGTGACCTGCACACCTGAGGGTCAGTGGTGTCCCTGAGGCTCTGATGACTAGGAAGGGGAGGTGACCTGCACACCTGTGGGTCAGTGGTGTCCCTGAGGCTGATGACTAGGAAGGGGAGGTGACCTGCACACCTGTGGGTCAGTGGTGTCCCTGAGGCTGATGACTAGGAAGGGGAGGTGACCTGCACACCTGTGGGTCAGTGGTGTCCCTGAGGCTGATGACTAGGAAGGGGAGGTGACCTGCACACCTGTGGGTCAGTGGTGTCCCTGAGGTTGATGACTAGGAAGGGGAGGTGACCTGCACACCTGTGGGTCAGTGGTGTCCCTGAGGCTCTGATGACTAGGAAGGGGAGGTGACCTGCACACCTGTGGGTCAGTGGTGTCCCTGATCACTAGGAAGGGGAGGTGACCTGCACACCTGTGGGTCAGTGGTGTCCCTGACGCTCTGATCACTAGGAAGGGGAGGTGACCCTGCACACGTGCGGGTCAGCTGCGTCCTCTTGAAGTTCTGATTACTGGGAGGGGGAGTAGCCCCGGTGACCGTCTGCGGCAGCCTGAGGGAGAGGGCACTGTCCACAGGCGCTTGTGGAGCTGGGACACCAACGTCAGGGAGCAAGGGGCAGCGGAAAGTGAAGCAACAGGGCAGGGCCTCAGAGACAGCGTCCCCTGCTGGACCCACGTCTCCTGGTTTGGCGGCGACCTCGGGTGAGCTAGCGCCTGTGTGAACCTCTATCCTAGATAACAGGGTCCACCTGAGGAGCAGGACTCCTCAGGGTGGGCAGGAGACCCCGGTGACCACTGGAGAGCAGGTGTCCTGGCCTGGGCAGCCACAGGAGCTCAAGGAGGGGCGGCTGGAGGCACAGCTGGGGACAGCACCCAGGCCGGCTCTGCCTGGGAACCCGACCTGAGGTTCCTCAGAGACCAACCACGGGACGGGGCAGGCCCCAGCAGTGACCAGGATGCAGGATGCGTGGCCAGTGAGCTGGGTCAGAGGTCTGGCCACTAGGAACAGGGGTGAAGGGCTGGGGCCACTGGGGATGGACCAGAGACACTGACGCCCGAGCAGCCTGGGGACAGGGGCTTTGAGGACAGGGGACAGGGACGGGGAGGGCAGGGCTGAAGGCTGAGGATGCCCCACTCCACCTCATCGTGCAGCGTGGCCCTCCTACACAGGGACCACGTGTCCCAGACACCACCTCCGTGACAGAGGCAGTGTCCTGGGTCAGGACAGCAGGCAAGGAGCACGCAGGCAGGGGGAGGCCAGGAGCGCAGGGCCAGGGTGGACGCCAGGCTCCCTGAGCCGTGTGCGGTGTCACCTGGGCCTGCACAGTGCCCTGCCCCAAGTCCTGCAGCCAGGCTCACCGTGGTCATTGTGTCGGGCCAGGTCCTGCGCGTCGATGAGGAGGTCGTGGTCTGTGTCCAGCTCCCAAAACTTGCAGTAGATGACGTAGAAGTGCTCGTAGGAGAAGTACTCCGTCAGCTGGTTGATGTCCGCCTCCTCCTCCAGCAGGGCCACGTTCTGCAAAGGACCAGGAAGTGGCTGAGCAGGGTCCTGAGGGGAGGAGCCTGCACGGGTGGGAGGGGCCTCCGGAAGATGGAGCAGTGGGTGGGAGGGGCCTCCGGAAGATGGAGCAGTGAGTGGGAGGGGCCTCCCGAAGATGGAGCAGCGGGTGGGAGGGGCCTCCTGAAGAAGGAGGAGGGTGGGAGGGGCCTCCTGAAGATGGAGCAGCGGGTGGGAGGGGCCTCCTGAAGATGAGGAGGGTGGGAGTGGCCTCCTGAAGATGGAGCAGCGGGTGGGAGGGGCCTCCTGAAGATGGAGCAGCGGGTGGGAGGGGCCTCCTGAAGAAGGAGGAGGGTGGGAGGGGCCTCCTGAAGATGGAGCAGCGGGTGGGAGGGGCCTCCTGAAGATGAGGAGGGTGGGAGTGGCCTCCTGAAGATGGAGCAGCGGGTGGGAGGGGCCTCCTGAAGATGGAGCAGGGAGTGGGAGGAGCCTCCCGAAGATGAGGAGGGTGGGAGTGGCCTCCTGAAGATGGAGCAGCGGGTGGGAGGGGCCTCCTGAAGATGGAGCAGTGAGTGGGAGGGGCCTCCTGAAGATGAGGAGGGTGGGAGTGGCCTCCTGAAGATGGAGCAGCGGGTGGGAGGGGCCTCCTGAAGATGGAACAGTGAGTGGGAGGAGCCTCCCGAAGATGAGGAGGGTGGGAGTGGCCTCCTGAAGATGGAGCAGCGGGTGGGAGGGGCCTCCTGAAGATGGAGCAGTGAGTGGGAGGGGCCTCCTGAAGAAGGAGGAGTGGGAGGGTGGGGCCTCCTGAAGAAGGAGGAGTGAGTGGGAGGGGCCTCTTGAAGAAGGAGGAGTGGGAGGGAGGGGCCTCCTGAACATGGAGCAGTGAGTGGGAGGGGCCTCCTGAAGGAGGAGTGGGAGGGTGGGGCATCCTTAAGAAGGAGCAGCGGGTGGGAGGGGCCTCCTGATGATGTTGGATGGGTGGGAGGGGCCTCCTGAAGGAGGAGCAGTGGGTGGGAGGGGCCTCCTGAAGGAGGAGCAGTGGGTGGGTGGGGCCTCCTGAAGGAGGAGCGGCGGGTGGGAGGGGCCTCCTGAAGGAGGAGCGGCGGGTGGGTGGGGCCTCCTGAAGGAGGAGCGGCGGGTGGGTGGGGCCTCCTGAAGGAGGAGCGGCGGGCGGGTGGGGCCTCCTGAAGGAGGAGCGGCGGGTGGGAGGGGCCTCCTGAAGATGGAGCAGCGGGTGGGAGGGGCCTCCTGAAGGAGGAGCAGCGGGTGGGAGGGGCCTCCTGAAGGAGGAGCGGCGGGTGGGAGGGGCCTCCTGAAGGAGGAGCGGCGGGTGGGAGGGGCCTCCTGAAGGAGGAGCAGCGGGTGGGAGGGGCCTCCTGAAGGTGGAGAAATGGGTTGGTAGAGCTCGTGAAAAGGGGCCCGGAGCCTCTTGTGTCTAGGGGACGGGCTCTGCTCTGAGGAAGGGGCGGCTTCAGAGAGAGGGCAGCTTCCTCAGGGGTGAGTGGAGGAAGTCTGCAGGGAGGCCAAGGCGCAGGGCAGGCACACATGTCGGGCCATGCCGAGGACAGGCTGGCCATGCTGGAGACTCTGTGTCCCCTGATGGGACTTGGTGCTTGGTGGCCTGAGGGTCCTCTGTGCCGGGGCCCGCACCCGGGTCCTCCAGCAGAGGAAGGAGCCCACCTCCCCGGGCGCACCTGCAGGAAGGTGCTCCTCCGGAGCTCCGTGCAGGTGATCCTCCCAGTCCAGGACCTGTTGACGGTGTAGAATATCCTCTGGATGACCTGCGGGAGGAGGACCCTCAGCACAGCACCGGCGGGTCAGGAGGGGGCCTGCGCAGGGCTCCAGCCACCAGCAGAGGGCGCCCGCCCCCACAAGTCAGGCGGGGCCTTTCAGAACCACAGGGGCCCAGCTGCCTAAGGGCAGAGCCTTGCTGTGCTGGGGCTGCCCTGGGGGACGCAGCAGGGCAGGGCTGTGCTGGACAGGGACGGAGTGCTGCCCGGGCTGCAGGGAGGGATGAGGAGGGCTCTGCAGGCCCAGGGCTGCGTCTGAGCTCTCAGGGCAGGAGGTGAGCTGGGGGCCAGGGCGGGACGGCAGAGGCTGAGGACAGTGCCAGGTGAGCCTGGGGTGAGAACCTGCGGAGACTTCCACAAACAGCCCGGCACCGTGCGGAGGCACACGCGGTGGCCGCGACCTCCTCCCACGTGGCACAGCCAGCCTGACCTGCGGACGGGGCTAGCTCTGCCCCAGGGCAGGGGCGGCCGCAGCTGATCCCAGGACGCGCCCCCTGCTCACCCCCGCCCTGGCGCTGCCACGTCTCACGCCCCGAGCCGCAGGCTGCCTCTGGAAATCCGGCCCCTCTGCTCATGGGCAGTGCAGACCCACAGCCCCGTGAGTGGGCAGCAGGGTCAGCTGAGCTCACCAGATGCAAGGAGGGCAGCGCTCCAAGGAGTCCACTCTGCCCCACCCACGACCCCCCCGGGGCAGACATGTCCCTGCCACCCATGGCCCCGGGACAGGAGACCTCACCACGTCCCTGAGCCCTGCCGGACACATGAGCACTGTCACCACCCAGAAGCCCGAGGCCAGCGGACGCTGCATTCAGGTGCTCCAGTGTCATGAGGCCACGTGCTGTCCCTCGGGGTGGCAGCGCCGGTGCCTGGCCCACAAGCTCGTGATTGATATGTCTGACTCTGACTCGGTGGCGGTCGCAGCAGGGGCGGGGCCGAAAGCCTGCGGGAGCCCTGGTCACCCCGCAGCTGCTCTCCCAACACTGGCCCGGCGAGGGGGGCTCTGGCGCTGGGACTCACCGTGGTGATGTAGCGGGAGTGGAACTCGGACGCCTCCTTCAGGAAGGACAGGCCAGGGTGCGTGTTCACCACGTCCTGCAGGCACAGGGACAGAATGAAGGCCGAGCCACCCAAGCCAGTGCGGTGCGGGTCGCCCTGCCAGACTCGGCCGAGCCACGCCAGGGCCGTGGGAGAGGCTGCAGGTCCACCCAGGCAGCCTGGCACCGCCTCTCACGACCCCGCGGGCTGCGGGGAGCACTCCACCTGTGGACCCCACCGGCTCAGCCACTCCCCACGAGGCCCCTCAGTGCCCCGCCCTCCACGGGTGAGAAGAGCCGGGCAGCCACGCCCAGGGAGCCAGCCCAGCAAGGAAAAGGGCCCCAGCAGCGGAGAGGAGCCCCAGGGGACCAACTGACCCTGCCCCGGCCCCCAGGCCCCAGGGACCCCAGGCCCAAGTCAGCAGTCCGCACCCACACGGAAGGCTCTGCAGCTGGGGATTCGTGGGGCAGCACGGGGCGGGGCCCAGGCCTGTGTGGGAGGAGCCCCAGGTGAGCGGCCTCCCCTGACCCCCAGGCCACACAGCCGAGGGGACCCACATGCGCAGTCCGCACCACACGGAAGGCCCTGCAGCGGGGGTTCTGGGGGGTTCCTGGGGCAGCAGGGGGGCGGGGCCCAGGCCTGTGTGGGAGGAGCCCCAGGTGAGCGGCCTCCCCTGACCCCCAGGCCACACAGCCGAGGGGACCCACATGCGCACTCCGCACCACACGGAAGGCCCTGCAGCGGGGGTTCTGGGGGGTTCCTGGGGCAGCGGGGGGCGGAGCCCAGGCCTGTGTGGGAGGAGCCCCAGGTGAGCAGCCCCGCCCCCTGCACTCCCAGGACAGCAGCCCACGGGACCCACATGCGCAGTCCACACTGCGCTGGGGGTTCCTGGGGCAGCGGGGGGCGGAGCCTAGGCCTGTGTGGGAGGAGCCCCAGGTGAGCAGCCCCGCCCCCTGCACTCCCAGGACAGCAGCCCACGGGACCCACACGCGCAGCCCACACTGCGGCTGGGGGTTCCTGGGGCAGCGGGGGGGCGGGGCCCAGGCCTGTGTGGGAGGAGCCCCAGGTGAGCAGCCCCGCCCCCTGCACTCCCAGGACAGCAGCCCACGGGACCCACATGCGCAGTCCACACTGCGGCTGGGGGGTTCCTGGGGCACCGGGGGGCGGGGACCAGGCCTGTGTGGGAGGAGCCCCAGGTGAGCAGCCCCGCCCCCTGCACTCCCCTGACTACAGCCCACCGGACCTACATGCGCAGTCCACACTGTGGCTGGGGGGTTCCTGGGGCAGCGGGGGGGCGGGGCCTAGGCCTGTGTGGGAGGAGCCCCAGGTGAGCAGCCCCGCCCCCTGCACTCCCAGGACAGCAGCCCACGGGACCCACATGCGCAGTCCACACTGCGGCTGGGGGGTTCCTGGGGCAGCGGGGGGCGGGGCCCAGGCCTGTGTGGGAGGAGCCCCAGGTGAGCAGCCCCGCCCCCTGCACTCCCAGGACAGCAGCCCACCGGACCTACATGCGCAGTCCACACTGTGGCTGGGGGGTTCCTGGGGCAGCGGGGGGCGGGGCCCAGGCCTGTGTGGGAGGAGCCCCAGGTGAGCAGCCCCGCCCCCTGCACTCCCAGGACAGCAGCCCACGGGACCCACACGCGCAGTCCACACTGCGCACTGCGGCGGGGGTCCTGGGGCAGCACAGCGGTGGGGCCCAGGCCTGCGTGCATCTGGACACGGTGTCCCTCCAGGTGCGACGCTCACCTGCAGGAAGGGGACGAAGTCTTCCTGCACCAGGTAGTTGCAGCCGGGGTTCATGAGCAGGTGGACGAATTTGGCGGCTTCATCGTGGCAGTTTTGCAGGATCCTGGGGACAGGAGGAGGTCTGAGCCACCCTCCTGCCCCAGACGCGGGGGTGGGTGGACAGAGTACAGATGAGCGAGGAGGCTGGGGTGGACAGGAGGCCGGGCCATGGATGCGCACCTGTGAATGACCCAGCTCCAGGGGATGGCTACTGGGGAGGAGGACCCAGGGACCCTGCCCCCTCTGTGCCCTCCCTGGCCGGGACTCACTTTCTCCACATGGCCACGAACTTGTGGACGGACACTGAGCCTGTGCGCTCCCCGCCGGCTCCATAGAAGAGAGGCCCCTTCCAGTACAGTGGGCAGCCGCAGGCCTGAGGGACAGAGGGAGCGGTCAGCGGGCCCTGGACACACGGCACACACTTGAGCAGAGAGGGAGGGCGCTGCCGCAGACCACGCAGCCCTCCGCCCCCAGGGAGCAGGGAGAGCTGCCCTTGTCCTGCCGCAGGGCGACCGCCAGCCCTGGGGGTGGGAGGGGTGGCGCTGGCTCCAGTGCTCGGTGCACAGTACCCCACAGCACACAGCACTTGGTGTCCCTGGAAGGAGCCTGGCTGTGCCCAGGCCCAGGGGCCCAGCAGCACACGCAGAAGAGCCCCACCTTCGGCTGACTGCCCCAACCCAACAAGACCAGCAACCACACACTTCAAACGCGGGGCTGCAACAGGGCCAGCCACAGCAGGGCACAGCACAGTGGGAGGCCACCTCAGGCCCGGGTCCCGCCTCGCAGCCGCAGGAGGGCAGCAGGGCCACAGCACGTCCACGGAGCTCTCCACACGGCCAACCCAGCACCGGGGGCCTGAGACCAGGGAGCCCTGCGCTCTCCCAGGACAAGCAGAACCGCAGTGGGCCGGCTGGGCTCCGGCAGGGCGCTTGGCCAGCGTGGCGGGCCCTGGGTCCCCCTCTCAGCACCCCGTAAAGATAAGGAAACAGAGAACAAAGGTCTTGTGTCCACTGCAGCTGAAACGGTAGAGATCACAAACGAGAAAACACACCAGGCCTAAGGGGCCCGGCGCCAGCCATGCGGCCACGGAGCCCACGCAGGGTGGTCGCGTGTCCAGCAGGCTGGCCTTCGGGAGGCTGGGCTGGCATGATGGCCCTCTTGCCCAAAGCCGCCTGGGCACAGAAACCGCCCCCAGCAGTAGAAAGGCCCCAGGGCTCCGCAGGCCCGAGGCCCCGGACAGCCCCACCAGGCACCGAGGAAGGGACCACGCCAGGCTCCTCCCGGTTCTGAGCAGCGAGACCCGAGGTCCCCACCTGTCAAGGACCCCAGCCTGCGAGAGTGCAGCCACCGCACCAGGACAAAGGGCAAAACACCTCCAAAAATGGCTTCTGCACAGAACGCGGAGCAGGAACCCAGAAGGTGGGGGACACCCTCATCCTGGAAAAGGGAGCTGAGGTCGGCAGGGGTGTCCCCAGGTTCCCGGGTTGACCCTCACCCCGGTGCTGCTGTGGGGGGGCTCTGGGAGGGCGGAGCTCCTAGGAGCAGCCCATGAAGAGGACGAGGGTCCTCACCAGAGACCCGAGAGCCCCCTGCCCGTCCACCATGGAGGACCCAGGAGAAGGCACCTCTGGGAGCAGGAGCAGCCTCAGCTGACCCCGGTCGGCCCCGCCTGGACCTCGGGCTGCAGCCCAGAGCTGACCTGTCCCTGCCTGCTGCTCTGAGCAGCCGCGGTCACTGGTGACAGAATGGCACGGACAGAGTCGTGACCCACGGAACCCACAGGTCACCAGACACAGTGCAGACTGTGAACACTCCGTCCCTGTGTCGTGACAAGAACCCAAGTCACCGTGGACGCTGGGCTGGACAAAGAAGCTGACACAGGATGGGGAAGGAGGGGACCGTCACCATCTGCGTCACACAGCGAGGACGGACAGCTCCAGAACAGCGACGATGTGCCGGAAGTAGTGACCATCTCCAGCACAGCTGCTGGACCCAGGAGGACAGCCACACAGATGGCCAGTGCCCCAGCACAGGGCTCAGCCACCAGGAAGGGGCATTTAGTCGAAGGCTGCTGCTCTGCAGTGCTGCGCACAGTCCTCCAGGGCGCTGCTGATCAGAGACGGACCGCGGGCCACCAAGAGGGCCCAGGACACGGCCCTCCCCGCACACAGGTCCACACCAGGCTTGGCGGATGACCCGCCCGTGTGAGCAGCACGCGAGACCATGGCCACCCAGAACCTGCAGCCTCAGACAGCCCAGGAGCAGAGCAGACGCGCGGGGCCCAACAACAGGCCCCGGGGGCCCAGCCAGGCCCCGGCCTCCTGAAACCTGCCCAGAGACCTCCAGCAACGAGGCCCAGATGGTTCCTGCCCAGGAGTGCCCACGAGACGGCTCTGAAGGCGTGCACCTCGAAGAACCTGCGCCATCCTCCTGCACCAGGCAAAGCAGATACCAGGAGGGGAGGGGCCTCATGCCACACCAGGTCACCAGCACCAAGTGTCCAGGTGCACCAGGTCACCAAGACTGCACCAAGCCAACCTGCAGGAGCAGTACTCAGCTCACAGCACCACGTGCTCACAGGGGAGAGGAGCAGCCTCAGCTGTACACCAGGTCACCAGGACTGCACCAAGCCAACCTGCAGGAGCAGTACTCAGCACGCAGCACCACGTGCTCACAGGGGCGAGGAGGAGCAGCCTCAGCTGTGCACCAGGACAGCATGACTGCATCAAGCCAACCTGCAGGAGCAGTACTCAGCACACAGCACCACGTGCTCACAGGGGAGAGGAGCAGCCTCAGCTGTACACCAGGTCACCATGACTGCACCAAGCCAACCTGCAGGAGCAGTACTCAGCACGCAGCACCACGTGGTCATGCAGGCTGCCCGTCAGCCTCTGTCGGTCACCTGCGTGAGTCACCTCCATCGGTCACCTCCGTCAGTCACCTCCGTCAGTCACCTCCGTCAGTCACCTCCGTCCACTGAGGTGTGAAAAGCAAGCGGGTAACCCTGTCCGCACAGGAGGCCCCAGGTACGAGCCCGCCTTCCTGACCGTGTGTGGCCGGCAGGAGGCTAGAGACGGGCGTCCAGCTGCAGGCAGCGCTGAGCCAGAGCCGAGGACACGCAGCAGCCACGTGCAACAGGGCCCCGGGGCCACGCCACAAATGGGCACCACCTCGGAGGGCGCCAGGAAGTCCCGGGCCCGCCCCCGTGACATCAGAAGGTGCTGGAACCGCGGGGCTGCCTGTGAGAAGCTCGCCTGCCTCCCACGTGCCCGCCAGGACCGCCGGACTCCAAGGCTGCCGGCCCTCAGGCACCCCACAGGCACCCCACAGGCACCCCGCCTCCCACGTGCCCGCCAGGACCGCCGGACCTCAGGTGTCCCGACTCTGATGCTGTCTCCCACCACTCGCCACGTGGGCTGAGGGGTCCCTGCTGTCCACCTGTGACGCTGGCCTCCTGCCCATCTCCTGTGCCTGGTGGGCTGAGGGGCGCCTGCTGTCCACCTGTGACACCTGCCCTCCTGCCCACCTCCTGTGCCTGGTGGGCTGAGGGGTCCCTGCTGTCCACGTGTGACGCTGGCCTCCTGCCCACCTCCTGTGCCTGGTGGGCTGAAGGGTCCCTGCTGTCCACGTGTGACGCTGGCCTCCTGCCCATCTCCTGTGCCTGGTGGGCTGAGGGGTCCCTGCTGTCCACCTGTGACACCTGGCCTCCTGCCCATCTCCTGTGCCTGGTGGGCTGAGGGGTCCCTGCTGTCCACCTGTGACACCTGGCCTCCTGCCCACCTCCTGTGCCTGGTGGGCTGAAGGGTCCCTGCTGTCCACGTGTGACGCTGGCCTCCTGCCCATCTCCTGTGCCTGGTGGGCTGAGGGGTCCCTGCTGTCCACGTGTGACGGTGGCCTCCTGCCCACCTCCTGTGCCTGGTGGGCTGAGGGGCCCTGCTGTCCACCTGTGACGCTGGCCTCCTGCCCATCTCCTGTGCCTGGTGGGCTGAGGGGCGCCTGCTGTCCACCTGTGACACCTGGCCTCCTGCCCACCTCCTGTGCCTGGTGGGCTGAGGGGTCCCTGCTGTCCACCTGTGACACCTGGCCTCCTGCCCATCTCCTGTGCCTGGTGGGCTGAGGGGTCCCTGCTGTCCACCTGTGACACCTGGCCTCCTGCCCATCTCCTGTGCCTGGTGGGCTGAGGGGTCCCTGCTGTCCACCTGTGACACCTGGCCTCCTGCCCACCTCCTGTGCCTGGTGGGCTGAGGGGTCCCTGCTGTCCACCTGTGACACCTGGCCTCCTGCCCATCTCCTGTGCCTGGTGGGCTGAGGGGCCCCTGCTGTCCACCTGTGACGCTGGCCTCCTGCCCACCTCCTGTGCCTGGTGGGCTGAGGGGTCCCTGCTGTCCACGTGTGACGCTGGCCTCCTGCCCATCTCCTGTGCCTGGTGGGCTGAGGGGTCCCTGCTGTCCACGTGTGACGCTGGCCTCCTGCCCACCTCCTGTGCCTGGTGGGCTGAGGGGTCCCTGCTGTCCACCTGTGACACCTGGCCTCCTGCCCACCTCCTGTGCCTGGTGGGCTGAGGGGTCCCTGCTGTCCACCTGTGACGCTGGCCTCCTGCCCACCTCCTGTGCCTGGTGGGCTGAGGGGCCCTGCTGTCCACCTGTGACGCTGGCCTCCTGCCCACCTCCTGTGCCTGGTGGGCTGAGGGGCCCTGCTGTCCACCTGTGACGCTGGCCTCCTGCCCACCTCCTGTGCCTGGTGGGCTGAGGGGCGCCTGCTGTCCACCTGTGACACCTGGCCTCCTGCCCATCTCCTGTGCCTGGTGGGCTGAGGGGTCCCTGCTGTCCACCTGTGACGCTGGCCTCCTGCCCACCTCCTGTGCCTGGTGGGCTGAGGGGTCCCTGCTGTCCACCTGTGACACCTGGCCTCCTGCCCACCTCCTGTGCCTGGTGGGCTGAGGGGTCCCTGCTGTCCACCTGTGACGCTGGCCTCCTGCCCATCTCCTGTGCCTGGTGGGCTGAGGGGTCCCTGCTGTCCACCTGTGACACCTGGCCTCCTGCCCACCTCCTGTGCCTGGTGGGCTGAGGGGTCCCTGCTGTCCACCTGTGACGCTGGCCTCCTGCCCATCTCCTGTGCCTGGTGGGCTGAAGGGTCCCTGCTGTCCACGTGTGACGCTGGCCTCCTGCCCATCTCCTGTGCCTGGTGGGCTGAGGGGTCCCTGCTGTCCACCTGTGACACCTGGCCTCCTGCCCACCTCCTGTGCCTGGTGGGCTGAGGGGTCCCTGCTGTCCACCTGTGACGCTGGCCTCCTGCCCATCTCCTGTGCCTGGTGGGCTGAGGGGTCCCTGCTGTCCACCTGTGACACCTGGCCTCCTGCCCATCTCCTGTGCCTGGTGGGCTGAGGGGTCCCTGCTGTCCACCTGTGACGCTGGCCTCCTGCCCATCTCCTGTGCCTGGTGGGCTGAGGGGTCCCTGCTGTCCACCTGTGACACCTGGCCTCCTGCCCATCTCCTGTGCCTGGTGGGCTGAGGGGTCCCTGCTGTCCACCTGTGACGCTGGCCTCCTGCCCACCTCCTGTGCCTGGTGGGCTGAGGGGTCCCTGCTGTCCACCTGTGACACCTGGCCTCCTGCCCACCTCCTGTGCCTGGTGGGCTGAGGGGTCCCTGCTGTCCACCTGTGACGCTGGCCTCCTGCCCATCTCCTGTGCCTGGTGGGCTGAGGGGTCCCTGCTGTCCACCTGTGACACCTGGCCTCCTGCCCATCTCCTGTGCCTGGTGGGCTGAGGGGTCCCTGCTGTCCACCTGTGACGCTGGCCTCCTGCCCATCTCCTGTGCCTGGTGGGCTGAGGGGTCCCTGCTGTCCACCTGTGACACCTGGCCTCCTGCCCATCTCCTGTGCCTGGTGGTCTGAGGGGCCCCTGCTGTCCACCTGTGACGCTGGCCTCCTGCCCATCTCCTGTGCCTGGTGGGCTGAGGGGTCCCTGCTGTCCACCTGTGACACCTGGCCTCCTGCCCACCTCCTGTGCCTGGTGGGCTGAGGGGTCCCTGCTGTCCACCTGTGACACCTGGCCTCCTGCCCATCTCCTGTGCCTGGTGGGCTGAGGGGTCCCTGCTGTCCACCTGTGACGCTGGCCTCCTGCCCACCTCCTGTGCCTGGTGGGCTGAGGGGTCCCTGCTGTCCACCTGTGACACCTGGCCTCCTGCCCATCTCCTGTGCCTGGTGGGCTGAGGGGTCCCTGCTGTCCACCTGTGACACCTGGCCTCCTGCCCATCTCCTGTGCCTGGTGGGCTGAGGGGTCCCTGCTGTCCACCTGTGACACCTGGCCTCCTGCCCATCTCCTGTGCCTGGTGGGCTGAGGGGTCCCTGCTGTCCACCTGTGACGCTGGCCTCCTGCCCATCTCCTGTGCCTGGTGGGCTGAGGGGTCCCTGCTGTCCACCTGTGACGCTGGCCTCCTGCCCACCTCCTGTTCCTGGTGGGCTGACGGGCGCCTGCTGTCCACCTGTGACACCTGGCCTCCTGCCCATCTCCTGTGCCTGGTGGGCTGAGGGGTCCCTGCTGTCCACCTGTGACGCTGGCCTCCTGCCCATCTCCTGTGCCTGGTGGGCTGAGGGGCCCCTGCTGTCCACCTGTGACGCTGGCCTCCTGCCCACCTCCTGTGCCTGGTGGGCTGAGGGGTCCCTGCTGTCCACCTGTGACACCTGGCCTCCTGCCCACCTCCTGTGCCTGGTGGCCTGAGGGGTCCCTGCTGTCCACCTGTGACGCTGGCCTCCTGCCCACCTCCTGTGCCTGGTGGGCTGAGGGGTCCCTGCTGTCCACCTGTGACACCTGGCCTCCTGCCCATCTCCTGTGCCTGGTGGCCTGAGGGGCCCCTGCTGTCCACCTGTGACGCTGGCCTCCTGCCCAGGCGCCCCGTGGCTCTTGGTCCTCTCACTGTGGGGCGCCCCACTCACCTTGGCCACCCTGCCCATGTCCTCCAGGGTGGCCCTCTCGTGAGGGAACTGGGTGAAGGTGCGCTCGATGCAGGTGATGACGGCGTCCACGTCCACCGTTTCCTTGGGGCGCCCTCTGGGGAAGTAGAAGGCTGGGATGCTGCGGCTGGCGGCCGGGGGCAGCGGCTCCGCCTTGCGTGCCTGGACCTGAGGGATGAAATGGCCACAGCTCATCAGACCCTGGGACTGTCCACCCTGTTTCCTAGCTATGGTCATGACAGAGGGACTGCATGGACAGGAGTGACCACGTCCTCCTGGATGACCCCTGAGGTGGACTGACGGGACCCTGCGTGAGGTGCCCCCACGGGTGACATGACCCTGCGTGAGGTGCCCCCACGGGTGACAGGACCCTGCGTGAGGTGCTCCCCACGGGTGACGGGACCCTGCGTGAGGTGCTCCCCACGGGTGACGGGACCCTGCGTGAGGTGCCCCCACGGGTGACGGGACCCTGCGTGAGGTGCTCCCCACGGGTGACGGGACCCTGCGTGAGGTGCTCCCCACGGGTGACGGGACCCTGCGTGAGGTGCCCCCACGGGTGACGGGACCCTGCGTGAGGTGCTCCCCACGGGTGACGGGACCCTGCGTGAGGTGCTCCCCACGGGTGACGGGACCCTGCGTGAGGTGCTCCCCACGGGTGACATGACCCTGCGTGAGGTGCTCCCCACGGGTGACGGGACCCTGCGTGAGGTGTCCCCACGGGTGACGGGACCCTGCGTGAGGTGCCCCCACGGGTGACGGGACCCTGCGTGAGGTGCCCCCACGGGTGACGGGACCCTGCGTGAAGTGGCCCCACGGGTGACGGGACCCTGCGTGACGTGCCCCCACGGGTGACGGGACCCTGCGTGACGTGCCCCCACGGGTGACGGGACCCTGCGTGACGTGCCCCCACGGGTGACGGGACCCTGCGTGAGGTGCTCCCCACGGGTGACGGGACCCTGCGTGACGTGCCCCCACGGGTGACATGACCCTGCGTGAGGTGTCCCCACGGGTGACGGGACCCTGCGTGAGGTGTCCCCACGGGTGACGGGACCCTGCGTGAGGTGTCCCCACGGGTGACGGGACCCTGCGTGAAGTGGCCCCACGGGTGACGGGACCCTGCGTGACGTGCCCCCACGGGTGACGGGACCCTGCGTGACGTGCCCCCACGGGTGACGGGACCCTGCGTGAAGTGGCCCCACGGGTGACGGGACCCTGCGTGACGTGCCCCCACGGGTGACGGGACCCTGCGTGACGTGCCCCCACGGGTGACGGGACCCTGCGTGACGTGCCCCCACGGGTGACGGGACCCTGCGTGAAGTGGCCCCACGGGTGACGGGACCCTGCGTGAAGTGGCCCCACGGGTGACGGGACCCTGCGTGACGTGCCCCCCCACGGGTGACGGGACCCTGCGTGAGGTGCCCCCACAGGGTCAAAGTCCTGGGGTGAACCGTGGCACTGAGCAGGTCTCCCAGCCCGGTCCCTTTGTGGCCACTCCGAGGACAGCAAGCTTGGCAGTGGGCCATGCAGACGGGCATCGACCCCTGGAGGGCCGGGCCCCAGGGCACCCAGGAGTGGGCAGCCTCAGACCTGGACACACACAGCTACCAAGTCCTGACCCACAAACCCCCGTGTCAGTGAGGGCCAGCAGAGGGACGGCCACAGACGGAGCCGGCGGACCTGGGCCAGGGGACAGCGAGGGCCACAGGAGGACCCAGAACAGCTAGGGAGAAGACAGGACCTGCCCGTGGAAGGGCGGCCGCCCCAGGACCCACCTGGGGAGAGGCCACCAGGAAGGCAGGCCCCCACCCGTCCAGCCACCCCCAGGGAGCCCCGACGCTCTCGAGACGCACACACGGGGCGGGGTGGTGGCCCGGGGTGGGGTGCATGCTGACCATGCTGGATACCTGGGCCGACCCCCAGGACCCCCAGAGAAACGCACGGACAACGTCACAGAACCCAAGCCCACCCAGAGTCCTACAGAGTGACCCCTGGCCCCGCAAAGCCCTCCCTGGCCACCCCAGATCTAGTGCACGCAGCTCCCCGACCTCAGTGACCGCAGAAGACCTCACAGGCACAGTGGACACGCACTGAGATGCTAGTCCCACCGTGACAGTCCCCCGTGCCCCTGGGGAGGGCCCAGCTCGCCTCAGGGACGTCCTCATGAGCCGTCCCAGCCTGGGCCCTGGTGGCTAGGGCCACCCCTTCTGCAGAGGCCAGCGCACACGTGCCCCTCCCACTGGCAGTGAAGGCTGCACGTCCACTCACCACCACCCACGGCACTGAAGGCCCTGCACGTCCACTCACCACCACCCACGGCACTGAAGGACCTGCACGTCCACTCACCACCACCCACGGCACTGAAGGACCTGCACGTCCACTCACCACCACCCACGGCACTGAAGGCTGCACGTCCACTCACCACCACCCACGGCACTGAAGGCCCTGCACGTCCACTCACCACCACCCACGGCACTGAAGGACCTGCACGTCCACTCACCACCACCCACAGCACTGAAGGACCTGCACGTCCACTCCCACCCACAGCACTGAAGGACCTGCACGTCCACTCACCACCACCCACGGCACTGAAGGACCTGCACGTCCACTCACCACCACCCACGGCACTGAAGGACCTGCACGTCCACTCACCACCACCCACGGCACTGAAGGACCTGCACGTCCACTCACCCACCCACGGCACTGAAGGACCTGCACGTCCACTCACCACCACCCACAGCACTGAAGGACCTGCACGTCCACTCACACCACCCACCGGCACTGAAGGCCCTGCACGTCCACTCACCACCACCCACGGCACTGAAGGACCTGCACGTCCACTCACCACCACCCACGGCACTGAAGGACCTGCACGTCCACTCACCACCACCCACGGCACTGAAGGCTGCACGTCCACTCACCACCACCCACGGCACTGAAGGCCCTGCACGTCCACTCACCACCACCCACGGCACTGAAGGCCCTGCACGTCCACTCACCACCACCCACGGCACTGAAGGCCCTGCACGTCCACTCACCACCACCCACGGCACTGAAGGACCTGCACGTCCACTCACCACCACCCACGGCACTGAAGGCTGCACGTCCACTCACCACCACCCACGGCACTGAAGGACCTGCACGTCCACTCACCACCACCCACGGCACTGAAGGCCCTGCACGTCCACTCACCACCACCCACGGCACTGAAGGACCTGCACGTCCACTCACCACCACCCACGGCACTGAAGGCCCTGCACGTCCACTCACCACCACCCACGGCACTGAAGGACCTGCACGTCCACTCACCACCACCCACGGCACTGAAGGCCCTGCACGTCCACTCACCACCACCCACGGCACTGAAGGCCCTGCACGTCCACTCACCACCACCCACGGCACTGAAGGACCTGCACGTCCACTCACCACCACCCACGGCACTGAAGGACCTGCACGTCCACTCACCACCACCCACGGCACTGAAGGACCTGCACGTCCACTCACCACCACCCACGGCACTGAAGGTCCTGCACGTCCACTCACCACCACCCACGGCACTGAAGGCTGCACGTCCACTCACCACCACCCACGGCACTGAAGGACCTGCACGTCCACTCACCACCACCCACGGCACTGAAGGACCTGCACGTCCACTCACCACCACCCACGGCACTGAAGGACCTGCACGTCCACTCACCACCACCCACGGCACTGAAGGACCTGCACGTCCACTCACCACCACCCACGGCACTGAAGGTCCTGCACGTCCACTCACCACCACCCACGGCACTGAAGGCTGCACGTCCACTCACCACCACCGACAGCCTGCAGTGGGGACATGGAGCAGGGGTTGGGCAGGGCAGCGGGCCGGCCGTGGGCAGGGGTGGCCAGGCTGAGCTCAGGCGTCAGTCCTGCAGGGCGTGAGGGAAGGAAAGCCCGAGCGCGGCTGACCTGGCCCCGGGCTGGACCAAGGCAGGCCGGGCAGTGCCAGCCGATGCTGGAAACCGGGAGCAAGGCCACGCCTCCAGGTCAGTGGGCCTCGCGTGCCCAGCCCCGGGCGGGACAGAGCCAGACACAGTGGCCGCCGCTGGGCGAGGCCGTGGCCAAGGCTGGCGTCCCAGGGCCTTTTCCCGGAGGCAACACTAAACACAGTGCCCAGCCACCACGGCCACGCTGAGCCGTGTCCCCCGGTAAAGGTCAGCAGGCAGATGGGGTGATCCCGGTCAGGGTGACCTCGTGCTGTAGGTGGGGTGGTCCCGGTCAGGGTGACCTCGTGCTCTAGATGGGGTGGTCCCGGTCAGGGTGACCTCGTGCTCTAGGTGGGGTGATCTCGGGTCAGGGTGACCTCGTGCTCTAGATGGGGTGATCCCGGGTCAGGGTGACCTCGTGCTGTAGGTGGGGTGGTCCCGGTCAGGGTGACCTCGTGCACTAGATGGGGTGATCTCGGGTCAGGGTGACCTCGTGCTCTAGATGGGGTGGTCCCAGTCAGGGTGACCTCGTGCTCTAGATGGGGTGATCTCGGGTCAGATGAGTGGATAAAGAAAATGTGGTCTGTGTGTTCAATGGAACATTACTCAGCCTTGAAGAAGAATGAAACTATGGCATTTGCCAGCAGAGGCTGGAGCTGGAGAACATCATGCTAAGAAACTCAGCCAATCCCAGACCCAGGCCAGACGTTCTCTGACGTGCAGATGTCAATCCACCACGGGGGGCAGTAGGGACAAGGGAGTCACCTTAGACTAGGAGAGGGGCGGGCGGGAGAAGAGGGATGTGGGCACAGGAAGGCCGTAGAAAGAGACATGCTGTTGCTGTGTGTGTGTGTGTGTGTGTGTCCGTGTGTGTGCGTGTGTGTGTGTGTGTGCCTGCAGGACCCCCGCGGCCCTGCAACCTGCACACTCAGAACCTCAGGACCCATCACCCCATCTGCGTAGGACACACCAACGGGCACAGACCCACTGGGGGTCCTGCACAGCAGACCACACAGACACTGAACTAGAAAAAAAGAGGCGGAGGCAGAAGAGGAGACCCAGAGGGGGAGCCCGGAGACAGGCAGAGACCGCAGTGAGGCCACCTGGGGCCCAGGAGCTGCCCAGGCAGGAGGAGCCCCTGGGGCCTTGACCCTGGTGGGGCCTGGACCCTGGTGCAGCCGCGGCCCCCAGGATGGGAGAGGATGCTCCCCACCCCCACAGCAGGGACACCCTCCCCTCCCTGAGGGTCTCCGGAGAGGCCTGAGGAAGCAGCGGGTCTCACGAAGCCCTCTGGGTGGGGCCTGTGGCCTGGTCACCAAGAGCTCACACACACAGGCCCCGCCCTGAGCCGCGGCTCAGCAGTGGGCGGCCGACCGCAGGTGCACACCCTGCCGGGTCAGACAGGCCCAGGGGCCACCACGGGCCTCCCCAGCCTCTCACAAGTGCTACTGCCCACACAAAAGGCCCCGAGTGCCCTCACAGGAGAGGTGGGCAGTGCTGGACCAGTGTAATGCCAAGGAAGACCCCGTGGGGCTGAGGGTCAGCGAGGGCGCGGGAGAGTGCAGAGGGCCCGGCGGGGGCTCAGGGCCAGCGAGCAGGAAGAAGGGCCTCCTCGTCCACGGGTGGCTGTGTCCACCGGTGGCTGACGCACGGCCGCAGCGCAGAGGGGGTGGCTCTGCCTGGGGAACTGGGAGTCCGGGGACACAGGGACAAGGGCTGAGCCCGGCCGCCCAGCAGACTGCAACAGGTGGGCGGGAGGACAAGACCAAAACAGCCTGCGGACGGACGGACGGACGCGGGGATTTACCAGCTCAGTCTCCTGGACGTAAATAGACCGGCCGCACAGCTGCAGGACATTCCTCTGACACAGGACACGCGGACAGCTGGGGAGGGGCACTTCCCAGCCCTAGGCGGGTCTCGGCGGATTCCAGAGGGTGTGCAGACACTTCCCTGACCACACTGGCCGTGGTCACGCTGCGCATCGTGGGCAACGCCCCGCAGAACGTCTGTGTGTGCGTGCAGAGGGCCTGGCTAGGTCCTGCTCTTGCCACTGAGGACCCGCTAGGGAGAGCCGCGGCCAGTCGCCCCACTGCCCGGCTTGGTCGGCGCTGTGCAGAGCGTGCCCTGACCCCACCGACACAGATGACCCCACCTCAGGGGGCCAGTTCTGGTCCTGCCCAGGGCACACTCACTGCGCCCGCCCGCCCACCACGGACCCACCTCGGACCCTCTGGCCTCAGCACACACACGTCCAGGCACTGCAAAACCACAGCCCTGCGTAGGGTGAGTGCCACCTCCTCAGGTGCACGGACAGGTGCCCCCGAGGGCAGAGACAAGGAAACAGCTGCAGGCACCTGGCCACCCTGGCGGCAGCGCCTCTGCAGACACCTGTCTCACCAGGCTGGCCTGGGGGGGGGGCAGCACAGAGCGTGAGCAGGACGCGCAGCAGAGACCCTCGGCACCACCCGAGGAGGGGACGCTGGGCAGGGCTACGGCGCAGGGGACGCCCCACAGAGGCCCAGAGAGATGCTCGAGGTAGGCTCAAGGCACGCAGCGTCCCCACTGTCCCCAGGAGGGGCCACTCTGAGGGGCAGTGTGAAGCCCGGGGTCCCTGGGTATGTGACGAGGGAGGTGGGCCGGGGGACACCCACGTCTTCTGGGCTGTCGCCCAGGCGGTGGCCACTGTTGGGCGGGAGGACCCGCTGCAGGCCAGCAGCTGTCCTCTCGGCCCGGAGACCAGCGCCCCCGGGAGCACCTTGCCGCAGCTGGGCACAGGCAGCACCCACGGCCTGGCGCTCCTGCAGCGCTGGGGACCGAGCCCCGGGACCCAGGCAGACTCCTCCCACCGAGCCCCAGCCCCAGGGGAAGCTGTGACCAGGAGCACAGCGAGGACGCGAGGGCCACCTCCCACCAGGTCGGGGCACTGGGTGAAGGGTCCATGCAAAGGTGCACACAGCCCAGGGCTTCACGTCCAGGGGAGCTGCCCAGGGCAGGTGAAGGACACCGGGGGGACGAGTCCCTCTGGACTGAGGCGGGGGGCGAAGGCCCTGATCCACACGAGGACACGGCCTGGCCCTGACCCCTCTGCAAGACGGGTGACACGTGCACCGGGCTGGGGGACTCACTGACGAGTCTGGGTGGACCCCACTGTGGAAGACAGGCGAGCACGGAGGACGCCCGTGTCCACCACCCAGGGAGGGCGGGGTGGCGATGGGCTCCGGGTGCCAGGAGCCAGGAGGGTGGAGAACCAGCGCGTCCCCACGGGAGCCCCGAGGCCAGGTGCCGGGCAGAGCTGGGGCTGGGACGCAGACTGCACTCAGGGCACAGTGCTGCGCTGCGTGCCGGCCGCAGGAGACCCAGGACCGTGTCTGCGTGACCAGGACATGTGACAACACGGGGAGAGTCGCACGGGCCAGGGCTGGGGAGGGCAGCACCCACACAGGCCCCCCAGGCCCGGGCAGGGCAGCAGGGTCCCGAGGACAGCGTCTGCAGAGCCTGCAGGCCACTCCTGTGCTGGACACTGCGGCCTGCAGGCCCACCTGGTGGCCGCACCACCTGGCCCACGGAGGGGGACGTGGGCGGTCATCAGGACAGGGTGGAGCACAGGCGCGGACAGAGCTGGAGGGGCGGGCGGAGGTCCGGGCTTCGCAGCTGTGACAGCCGTGGGCTCGCCCAGGGCCAGCCCCCCAAGGCCCACAGGCGCCCAGGCCCCAAGCCGGGCTGTCACAGTGGCGGGGACCCAGCAATGGCGGGCAGTGGACGAGCTCTGGCCTCTCCGCTCCTGCAGGACAGGACAGCAGCAGGGTCAGCTGCGAACAGGACAGGGCTGAGGCTGCGGGCAGCCAAGCAGAAGCAGGGCCTGTGGCCCACAGGTGCTCCTAGCTGCAGGGGCCAGCGCAGCACCCCAGAGCAGCACCACGCAGCCACCCAGGGCGGCAGCTCTGGACCCCCGAGACGGCACAGGGCCACGGCTGGAGCGTCTGGGCCTGCTGAGCCCCTGCCCACGGGCCACGTCCAGGCAGACAGGCCTGGGCCCCCGACAGAACCCCGATCTCAGGTGCTGGCAGCGACGGAGGCCAGACACCTCCCCGGCACCTTGCCGTCACCCGCCACCGCAGTAGAGAGCACCCATTCCCAGCCCGGGTCTGAGGCCCACGCCCAGGCAGCCGCCTGCCAGAGCCGTCCAGCTTCCAAACGTGACCTCTAAACTGCCATCCCCCACGGTCCCCACTGTCCCCACAGGCTCCGCCTGGAGTTGGGGACCCTGCGGTAAACATCCCCACGCAGTCACGGAGCCTGAACCAAGGACACAACCAGAAGCCACCACACTCCAGGTATGGCGGGCAGAGCGGCCGCTTACCTGCCCAACGCAGGCCTCCTGCCCTGGACACTTCCCCAGGCCCCACCTGGTCAGCCCCCCCCATCAGCAGGGCGGGAAGGAGACTGGCCTCCAAAATAACTCAGGACCCCCGCCCCGAGAGGAGCCCCCAGGCCGACGGAGAACTGCCGAGTGCACAGGTGAAGAACTGAGTGTGCAAGGAGAACTCCTGAGCGTGCGAGAACTGAGCGTGCAAGGAGAACTCCTGAGTGCGCAGGGAGAATTCCTTAGTGTGTAAGAACTGAGAGTATTAGGAGAATGCCTGAGTGTGCGAGGGGAACTCCACCATGTGCAAGAACTCTCGAGTGTGCAAGGAGAACTCCTGAGTGTGCGGGATGCGGGAGAGCTCCTGAGTGTGCAGGCAGGGAGAATCGAGTGTGCAAGGAGAACTCCTGAGTGTGCGGGATGCGGGAGAACCCCTGAGTGTGCAGGCAGGGAGAATCGAGTGTGCGAGGAGAGCTCCTGGGTGCACAGGAGCCAGAGGCCGGCAGGGAGCTGCAGGCAAGGCAGGGCGGACGGCAGGGTGGACGGCAGACGGGTCTGCCCCACAGTGAGGCTCCCCTGGACACTTCAGCCAGGGCCGCCTCCCACAACACCAGCTGCCCGTGCCCGGTGCCCCAGCCACATGAGGCCGCGGAGGAGCCCAGCCCCGCAGCCCCCGCCCCTGCCCCCCAGCATCCTGTCTCTGCCCCCCAGCAGCCTGCCCAGCTGCCCACAGGAGATCCACGTGCAGCCAGACCCACAGGGCAGCAGCACTGGTGGGCCCGGAGGACTCACGCGAGTCACGTGACGCCCTAGGGCCGTGGGTGACACAGGCACAGACAGCGCTTCTCTGAGCGCTCGTGGGAAGCAAGGTTCAAGTTCAAGTGCACTGCCCACTGACCAGCGCTCGACTGCACACCCAGCCGGGTGACCGGGCCTGTGACCGTGGCTGTGACGGAGGTCTCCAGGAGCTGTTAAGCCCAGCTTGGCCAGGACTGAGGCACGGCACTCGGGAGGGTGACCAGGCGGGTGTCTGCAGTGTTTATCACACGGCCGCCTCCTATTCACATCCACCCTCCTGCAGTCGGCGGCACTCAAAGGTCCCGGGGCCCAGGCTCTCCTCTAGGGGCTTGGCCGGCGGCCTGCGACCACCTGGCCCGGGGTCCTCCAGGTTCCCCAACTCCAGGGGACAGGACGGCAGGGGGCCTGACCCACCCGCTGGGAGCCCCTCAAGTCCCTGGACACAGCTGTTGGAGCCCTCAGGCCTCTCCCGGGCACAGGACAGCTGGCCCCCGCCCCACCTGCTGGGAGCCCCTCAAGTCACGATGTGCCCACTGCTGGGAGCCTCAGGCCCCCGCCCCACCTGCTGGGAGCCCCTCAAGTCACGATGTGCCCACTGCTGGGAGCCTCAGGCCCCTGCCCCACCTGCTGGGAGCCCCGCAGACCCCTCCAGTGAGGCAGGACCGCAGGCCCCCGCCCCACCTCTTGGGAGCCCCTTCCTCACCCTCCCTTGGCGAGGACACAGGACCCCCAGACCCTTCCTGGGGCCGGCCCTCAGCGCCCACCCACCTGCTGGAAGGCCTTCAACCTCTTCTTGAAGCGGGAGGGCAGCACAAAGTCACAGCCCCGGGCCAGCGAGGCCAGCTCCTGCCGCAGGTCCGGGTCTTGGCGAAGGGACAGGTCCCTGAGCCGCATGCCGTCGGCTCGCATGGGCCTCCGGGGGCCAGGCCGGGCACCGCGCTCTCGGGACGGGGCAGAGCCGGGGCCGGTGGTCAACTCGGGGGGGCCGCCAGGCTCAGCAAGCTCCATGCGTCCCCGGCCGGGCGCTCTGGGGACCGGCCCTGGGCCGCGCGCACTCCACAGGCTGAGAAGGGCGCATGGCGAAGGCGGGCGGGGGAGGCAGCGGCAGGCGGCAGGCGCCCCTCCCAGGCCCGGCCGAGCTGAGGGAGCGGGCAGGACGCAGGACGCAGCAGCAGGACACAGCAGCAGGGCCCAGCTGCCTGCACTGAGCAGGGCGTCTGCTCCTCCCCTCGGTGCCCCTCTCCCTCCTGTGGGAGGGGCCGCCCAGCAGCGGGAGCTTCAGGCGGTGACCCTGAGTCACGTGGCTCCTCCCCTCGGTGCCCCTCTCCCTCCTGTGGGAGGGGCCGCCCAGCAGCGGGAGCTTCAGGCGGTGACCCTGCGTCACGTGGCTCGTCCCCTGAGCACAAACAAGTCTCCCTCAGGGGGGCCTGGCCTGGCCACAGCACGGGGACCTCTGAGGCCCGTCCGCGCCACGACCAGACCCTGCGGCCTGCACCTGGGGCCAGACGCGGCTGGCTCCTTCCCCGCAGGCCCCTGGGCCCCGCCCCACGCTGGACACAGGGGCCCACCTGCCTGGCCGCACCCTCCCTGGCCAGCCCACTGCAGCGGAAGGCAACACGTCCTTCTCAGCCTGAGAGGGGTCAGCGCCCAGCGTCTCTCTGAGGTCCAGTTCACACACTGCCAGGAGCCCAGGGCCCAGCCCACATGGGGGAGAGCAGGGCCGTGGGCAGCTGGCTCAGGGCACATCGAGGGCAGCACAGGGGCCTCCCGCTTGTCCCCAGCAGGAGGAAGATGCATGTGCCCACGCTGGCTGCCCTCAGCAGGGCCTGGCCCTCAGGCTGCTGACCAACCCTCAGAACCAGTCCAGGCCAGGCTCACAGACAGACAGACGGACAGAGAGCAGGACAGGGCACCTGCAGGGGCCAGGCACTGACCGAGGGGGGGCCCTGAGAGGGAGCCCAGGCACTGACCGGGGCCTGCGAGGGAGCCCGTGCCCCATCTAGGGAGCCGCGCCGCCCAGCCCCGGCAGGCCACCCAGCCCCTGCAGGCCGCCCAGCCCCGGCTGCCCCAGGAGAAGGCGCCCCTCAGGAGGGGGAAGCCGGGCACACCCCTGAGGTCCCAGGCCGCGAGGCCGAGGCAGGAGGACCACCAGGAGGACCGCCGTCTGTGTCAAAGAGCAACAGGGGGCTGGGGACCGGCTCAATGGCGCGCTCGCCTGGCCTGCACGGGGCGCTGGGTTCCATGCTCAGCGCCGCGTAAAAAACACAATAAACACGTGGTGTCCAGCAAAACTGAAAACCCAGAACACTAAAAGAAAGCAAGCAACAAGGGCTGGGTCGCGCCCAGTGGAGGAACCGAGTGCAACCGTCACCCGACAGCCAGCCAGGGGCCCAGAGCCTCAGGTCCCCAAGAGCCCTGGCGGGCACCTGACCAGAGACACAGCCCCCTGGCCCCCGGGACAGCGGGTGCAAGACAGTGGCCTGACTCCAGGCAGCGGTGCCCTGGGCTCTGCCCTCCCCTCTGTCGACAGACTTCGCTTTCCGTCCTGTCACGGTCCCTGTCCTTCCGACCTGGGGGACTCCTCTCGTTAGCACAGGGCCAAGGTCTCCCGGCCGCGCTGCGTCCCGGGTCTGCAGAGGGGCAGGGGCACATCTCCTGCCCAAGCACGCCCCTGCCCGCTGCTCCTCAGCCCACCCAGGGTCCTCCACGCCTGACCCCTGCTCCTCAGCCCAGGGTCCTCCACACCTGACCCCTGCTCCTCAGCCCAGGGGCCTCCACACCTGACCCCTGCTCCTCAGCCCAGGGTCCTCCACGCCCCTGACCCCTGCTCCTCAGCCCAGGGTCCTCCACGCCCCTGACCCCTGCTCCTCAGCCCAGGGGCCTCCACGTCCCTGACCCCTGCTCCTCAGCCCAGGGGCCTCCACGCCCCTGACCCCTGCTCCTCAGCCCAGGGTCCTCCACACCTGACCCCTACTCCTCAGCCCAGGGTCCTCCACGCCCGTCCCCTGCTCCTCAGCCCAGGGTCCTCCACGCCCCTGCCCGCTGCTCCTCAGCCCAGGGTCCTCCACGCCCCTGACCCCTGCTCCTCAGCCCAGGGTCCTCCACGCCCCTGCCCGCTGCTCCTCAGCCCAGGGTCCTCCACGCCCCTGACCCCTGCTCCTCAGCCCAGGGTCCTCCACGCCCCTGACCCCTGCTCCTCAGCCCAGGGTCCTCCACGCCCCTGACCCCTGCTCCTCAGCCCAGGGGCCTCCATGCCCGTCCCCTGCTCCTCAGCCCAGGGTCCTCCACCCTGACCCCTGCTCCTCAGCCCAGGGTCCTCCACCCTGACCCCTGCTCCTCAGCCCAGGGTCCTCCACGCCTGACCCCTGCTCCTCAGCCCAGGGTCCTCCACGCCCCTGACCCCTGCTCCTCAGCCCAGGGTCCTCCACGCCCCTGACCCCTGCTCCTCAGCCCAGGGGCCTCCATGCCCCTGACCCCTGCTCCTCAGCCCAGGGTCCTCCACGCCCGTCCCCTGCTCCTCAGCCCAGGGGCCTCCACACCTGACCCCTGCTCCTCAGCCCAGGGTCCTCCACACCCGACCCCTGCTCCTCAGCCCAGGGGCCTCCACGCCCGTCCCCTGCTCCTCAGCCCAGGGGCCTCCACGCCCGTCCCCTGCTCCTCAGCCCAGGGGCCTCCACACCTGACCCCTGCTCCTCAGCCCAGGGTCCTCCACACCTGACCCCTGCTCCTCAGCCCAGGGGCCTCCACACCTGACCCCTGCTCCTCAGCCCAGGGGCCTCCACGCCCGTCCCCTGCTCCTCAGCCCAGGGGCCTCCACGCCCGTCCCCTGCTCCTCAGCCCAGGGGCCTCCACACCTGACCCCTGCTCCTCAGCCCAGGGTCCTCCACACCTGACCCCTGCTCCTCAGCCCAGGGTCCTCCACGCCTGACCCCTGCTCCTCAGCCCAGGGTCCTCCACGCCTGTCCCCTGCTCCTCAGCCCAGGGTCCTCCACCTGCCCAGCCCAGGGTCCTCGTGGCCTTCGCCTTCCCGGCTGGGCTGTGGCTGGCCGTCTTAGCGCGGGGCCTCTGCAGCGGCACATGTCCCCATGCCCCACCCCCGCCCTTCCCGAGCTCTCGTGGGGACCTGGGGACCCCACCCTCCCACCCCTCTGCCCGTCCTTGCGGCAGGACCCAGGCTGCCGCAGCGCCCACAGCCTCAACCCTGAGCCTGGGTGCGCCAGACCCCGGGGAGGAGCCCTGCGCCTGGGCTGACCAGCCCCAGGAGGCGGGTGGCACGGCTCAGCCCGTCACCCCACACTGGGCTCTGGCCATCCTAGGGGACGGGCCACCCCACGGGCGTGAGGCCCACCTGCACCTGCTTCCTGCAAACCTGAGGAGCCGTCCGTGTGCTGGAATCCACAGCCAGCCCCACCCTGACCCTCTGCAGGGTGCCCAGCCTCACCCTGAGACCTGTCCAGGGGTGGCCGCTGCCCGGGGTGGCTGGGCCACAGGGCGTGGTGCGGAGCAGGGCAGTATGGGCGGGCTCCACTGTGGGAGGCCCCTCTGCTGCTCTGAACCTCATCCCCGTGACACACCCTGGGGACCAGAGCCCACGGCAGTTGTGCCCGCCATCTGGGTGACCAGACCCACGGCAGTTGTGCCCGCCATCTCAGTGACCAGAGCCCACGGCAGTTGTGCCCGCCATCTCGGTGACCAGAGCCCACGGCAGTTGTGCCCGCCATCTCGGTGATCACAGCCCACGGCAGTTGTGCTCGGCATCTGGGTGACCACACATGTGAAGGAGCCTGCTGAAGACCCCCCAGCCAGAGCCCAGACGCGTCCCAGAGGGGTGGCTGGGCAGTGAACTGTGGTCACTAAGCGCTGGCGGGGCTCACGCAGCCAGCGCCACTGACCCTCCCGCAGGGGCTGTCGTGGTTTGGACGAGTGCCCAAGGCTCGCGGGAGAGACGCAGGAGGTGCAGACCGGCCAGAGCCAGGGCCTGGTCAGTCATGGGTCCCCAGCTGGGTGGCACCTGGAGGCCGGGGTGTGGCAGGAGGAAGGGGTCACTGGGCCGTGGGCTCTGGAGAGTGCAGTCTGCTTCCTGATGACCCGTGAGCTGCGTCCCTCCGCCACGATGTCCTGCCTGACCGCAGCCCTGAGGAGGGGAGCTGGCCCTCCGTGGACAGACCTCTAGAGCCCCGAGCGCCACGCAGACTTGCCCTCCTCTCCAGCTGACCTGCCCTCACATCACAGAGGTGGAGGCTGACTAGAGCAGGGGAGCACAGGGGACAGCGGGAAGCCACCCGCTTGGCATCTCCACGCGACGCGCTCAGCCACGTCACCACGCGACACGCGCTCAGCCACGTCAGCCTCCTTTCTTGGGCTTGAGTTGCAAATTTCTGCCCCAGGTACAAATGCACACAGAGGACCAGGGGTGGGCGGAATGAGGTCAGCCCCGAGAGAGGCCTGACGCACCCTGACTCACCACACAGGCCAGGGGGCCCAGGAGCCCTGGACCCACTCCTCAGGCCAGGGGCCAAAGGAGCCCTGGACCCACCGCACAGGCCAGGGGCCAAAGGAGCCCTGGACCCACCGCACAGGCCAGGGGGCCCCTGAGGCCCTGGACCCACCGCACAGGCCAGGGGGCCCCTGAGGCCCTGGACCCACCGCACAGGCCAGGGGGCCCCTGAGGCCCTGGACCCACCGCACAGGCCAGGGGGCCCCTGAGGCCCTGGACCCACCGCACAGGCCAGGGGGCCCCTGAGGCCCTGGACCCACCGCACAGGCCAGGGGCCAAAGGAGCCCTGGACCCACCGCACAGGCCAGGGGCCAAAGGAGCCCTGGACCCACCGCACAGGCCAGGGGACCCCTGAGGCCCTGGACCCACCGTACAGGCCAGGGGGCCCCTGAGGCCCTGGACCCACCGCACAGGCCAGGGGGCCCCTGAGGCCCTGGACCCACCGCACAGGCCAGGGGGCCCCTGAGGCCCTGGACCCACCGCACAGGCCAGGGGGCCCCTGAGGCCCTGGCCTCTCTGCGTGGCTGTCCAACGCAGACGCAGGCGGCTGACTCCCCAGAATCCCCCCACACTGGGCCAAACGCTGGCCAGACAGTAAAAGATTTATTTCCGCAATTTGCCATAAATAAATAACTTGCCGAAAGCAGCCCAGGGACGTTTAGCCCATCGCCCGGGGGGCAGGCAGGCAAGAGGCCCTCGTGCAGGTCACCTGGCCTGGCCGCCTGGGCTGTGGGCACAAGCTCTGCAGGCTGGAGGCAGCGCCCGGGAGAGGGGGAAGGCGCCGGCTCCTGGGGCCCCACCCTCCTGGGGCCCGGCAACCCTCTGGGACCACGACCATCGAGGAGCCGTCCAGCCCACGCTGACCCTCCCAGCACGCTGCTGAGACGCGGCCTGAGGAGCCGTCCACAGCCCAGACGGCTTCCGCAGACCAAGGGGAGGCCCTGCTGCCAGGGGAGGGGGACGGAACAGAGGCACCTGCCCGTTCTCGAGGGAGGGGCCACGCGGGACACCATCCTGCACCGTGTCACCCAGAGTGGAGACCGAGGGACCACTGCAGGCTCACACCCGAGGCCAGCTCACCCAGGCCGAGGCCAGACGACAGAAGCCAGTGGGGGTCCCTCACCGCACAACGGAGAACTCCGTGAGGTCCAGCACAACCAGGTGGCACCCAGCGTCCACCTGTCAGAGGGCCCCTCCAGGCCGAGCCGCTGTCCCCCACGTCCCCACAGGAGCCTCACGCTCAGCACCTTCACGCTCCAGAGGCCGGGTGGCCCCCGCTCTGACTCCGGCCAGAAAGGGCCGCGTCCAGGAGACCCGCGCCACACGCGGACACCATGGCAGGACCCAGCCGTGAGCAGCCCCAGCCCCACTGACCTCAGGTCCCCAGCACAGGAGGCAGGAGGACGGCCCGGAGTCCAATTCAAGGAGGACGCACTGCCCTGAGAAGGGTCGCGAGCGTCCCCCGCAAGCCTGGACACAGGCGAGTCGCTCCCAGCGCGCTGGGCCGAGGAGGGAGGTTCTGCCAGAGGCAGCGGTGGCAGAGCAGCGAGGGGCACGGGGCACAGGAGGAAGTAGCGTCCTCTCCACAGGGGACACCTGTGTGGAGACACCACGCCTCCGAGGCTCGCGGCGGGAGAAAGCAGGACCCAGAGTCCCAGGAGCTCATCCCCGGCGGGACTCAGCACCCAGAGGGGCCCAGCCCTCAGCAGCAGACCACAGCCACTGGGCAGCGTGGGGGTGAAGGAGAGCTGACCGAGACACCTGGGGTGCACGCAGGCCGGCGCTCAGCCTCAGGAAGTGCACCCAGCGCCAGAGCCAGGGCCACCCCTGGTTCCAGTGGGCACTGGGGAGCGCCCTCGGCACCCACGTGGCGGTGAGGGGCCCCCCTGCAGGCACGTGAGGCCGGGGCCACCTGGGGAAGTGACCACAGTGCTGGTACCCACTGCAGGTCTACCCCAAGGCGCGGGCAGCCGCACGGAGACCCTCCCACCTCCCTGGCAGCACCAGGCGCCCTCGGCTGGGAGAACCCACCCAGCCACCCAGAGGCCGGGAGGTGCACCCACCAGGGAGGCCTGGGGACCAGGCAGGCCACCCCAGAGCCACGGTGGGTGGGGAGGTGGCCTTGACCTTGGACCCCAAAGCCCAGGTGCCTCCACAGCCACACCCACAACCAACAGAGCCCGGCAGACCCTCACCTCCCATGAACACTTCCACACCCCACTCCCGACCGAGCCCTGCAGACCCCTCCACACCCCTCACTTCCTAACAGAAGCCCCCACACCCCTCACCTCCCCATGGACCCCCCCACACCCCTTACCTCCCCATGGGCCCCCCACACCCCACCCTCTCCCCCTCCTCAGCAGGGTGAGCGTGACCCTGACTGTCATCAGCAGGGTGAGCGTGACCCTGAGTGTCCTCAGGAGGGGTGAGCGTGACCCTGAGTGTCCTCAGGAGGGGTGAGCGTGACCCTGAGTGTCCTCAGCAGGGGTGAGCGTGACCCTGAGTGTCCTCAGCAGGGGTGAGCGTGACCCTGAGTGTCCTCAGCAGGGGTGAGCGTGACCCTGAGTGTCCTCAGGAGGGGTGAGCGTGACCCTGAGTGTCCTCAGGAGGGGTGAGCGTGACCCTGAGTGTCCTCAGGGGGGTGAGCGTGACCCTGAGTGTCCTCAGGAGGGTGAGCGTGACCCTGAGTGTCCTCAGCAGGGGTGAGCGTGACCCTGACTGTCATCAGCAGGGTGAGCGTGACCCTGAGTGTCCTCAGGAGGGGTGAGCGTGACCCTGAGTGTCCTCAGGGGGGTGAGCGTGACCCTGAGTGTCCTCAGGGGGCTGAGCCAGACTCCATCCCTCACCACCCACCCCTGCTCAGTCCCCCTGGCGCTCTCCCAGGCCCCCCCCACTTCCTGGCCACACGCACTCCCTGACCACGTCTGCATGCAGAGACACGGCCTCTCCCTGCTTTGCACACCTGTGGAGCTTTGCACACCTGTGGAGCTTCACTTCCACTCCCAGGCTGCTCGCGGCAGCTCTGCAGAAGGCAGAGGTCACAAGTGCCCTCCCTGAAGAGCTGTGCATATTTCAGCCCTCGGGCCTTCCCCACAGTCTCAGGGTCAGGGGCTACGAGTGGCTTCTGGCTTTGTCACTGAAAATAACCACGGCTCTCCCCTCTAGCCCCTCACTCCTGAGGGACCCCTCTATCCCCGGCTGGCAGCTCATCAGCAACCCATGACTCAGAGTGCCAGGCCGGGCTGGGAGGACCAACGGCCGCGTCCCGTCCACAGCGAATGGGGATCCAGGCGGGATTTCGCGGTGCCAAAGCTGGGCAGCTTCCTGGGAAAGGGCACTGGCCCCGAGCTCAAGGGAGGGTCCTGGGCCTCGCGTTCTACAGGCCGAGACAAGCCCCCTGGCGGACACACCAGGGTGGGTGGGGGCTAAGCAGGTGCTCCCCAAGGCTGCCGCCAGCTGTCACTCACTGCCCCGAGCCCTACTTTCTGTAAAGGGTCCCAGATCAGGTCACAGCAGACCACCACCAGAGCCTTACAATGACAAGCTCTCTTCTGCAAATGACTCCGTCACTCCGCGGGCAGACCCTCCGGGCTGGGAAGGGGACTACGGGGTGCATCACAATCCCTTCCTGACGTGCTCAGGGCGGCCGGGCACTGCCAAGTGGAAGCACTGTCCGTGTGCCAAAGGAGCTCAAGGGACGGTCCTGGGTGTGCAAGGCGCACCAAGCACACCTTTCTCTGTCCCGCCCGGGGCCACGGTGCACTCCGTTAAACTGATACAGCGTTAAATGACAGGAGGCGCCTTTAACGGAGGAGCAACACACTGTGTCGAGTTCCCGGAACCGGGCACCGGACCCCAGACACACTCGGGCAGGAACCCTCGGCTCACTCCTGGGGCCGGTGGAAACGACTTCTGGGAAGGGGACGAGGGCTGCCAGCCCGGGGAGCTGGACTCTCCAAGCGCGTGCACCCTGGGACGGCAACTGTCACGACAGCGCCGGGGACGCGGGGCCACTCGGCGGCGGGCGGCGGCGGGCAGGGGCTCGGCGCGGGCGGGCGGAGGGGCGAGAGCGACTTACTGCTCTGGGGCCCGCGGACCTGCGGGCGCCGCGGGCGTGCGGCCCGGGCCGGGGGCTGGCGGCGGCTCCCAGGGGCAGCGCGGGCGCGGGCCCGGGCGTGGCGGCGGCGGCCCCCGGGGGCTCGGGCGCGCCGGGCCTGCAGGCGGGCGGCCAGGCTCCGGGCGGGCCCGCGTCGCCGGCGCCCAGCGCGGCGGGGCCGGGCGCCTTGATGCGGTGCAGGCCGTCCTGCAGCATGCGCTGCGTGCTGGCCTCGCTGAGCCAGCACAGGAACAGCTCGTCCACCTTCATCTTCAGCACCGGCTGCAGCACCTTGCCCGGCGGCATGGTGGGCGCGGCCCGGGCCGCCCCGGCCTCCCGGGGCTCTGCCGCCCGGGGGCGCGGGCCGAGGCGGGGGCGCGGCGGCCGCGAGCGGGCGGCCCGGGCCCGGCGGGGGTCGCGCGGTGGGCCGGGGCGGCGGCCCGGGCCCCGACGACGCCCGCGCCGCTCAGCGCCGCTTCAAAACGGGCGCGCCCGCCGCGCTCCCCCACCCGGGCGCCGCGTCGCGCGTCACCGCGCCGCGCGACGTCACCACGGCGGACACGTCATCACCACGGCGACGCCGCCGCTCGGCGCGCGGGCCTCGCCGTCCTCCCGGCCTCCGCAGGGGGCTGGGTCGGGCTGAGGGGCTGCAGTGGGATGAGAAATGGGCGGCGATGGCCGCGCCGCCCGAGGCCGCTCGGCCTTCCGGGAGCTAAGGGGGGGCGGCACACGACGCCTCAGGACAGGCAGTGGTGGGAGCAGGCGCGGCGCGTGCCCGCCGGAGTAGGCGGGGCAGGCCCCTGGATCGAGCATGCGCGGAGCAGACCGCTGAAGACCAGAGTCCGAAGGCCTAGCGGTCGAGCAGGCGCAGTGCAGGCCCGCGAGGAGCGAGCCAGAGGCACCGCTGAGCTCGAGCGGGAGGGCGGAGAACGGCCGCGGGCCTGCGCAGTGGGTGTGCGCGGAAGCGGAGGAGCACGCGCGGTGCGTGCCCGCCGATCGCGGGAGCGAGCCTGGGCTCCAGGAGTGCGAGTGGGGCCCGAGGTCGGGTTTGCGATTCGGCGGGCGGCCTCGGACACCGAGGGCCGTGTTTCGGTTGGTTTCACGTATCAAGCAGAATGGCAGGCCGGGGAGTGCGAGTCCTTCCACGCAGGCTCTCTAGGGTGGGCATAAACTGCTCTGATGGCCACAACGTAGCCCGGCCGCCGGAGGAGACAGGGTTTTCTGGGCGTGCCACCGGGGCCCCGCCCGGCACCCGAGCTGACCGCAGCCCCGCTCACCCTCTAGACCTAAGTGACGCCCAGGCGACCTTCCCGGCCGGGCCTGCTTGGCAGGGAGTTAAACTGCACGGTCCGGCAGGAGCTGAGCTCCCCCGCAGCCAGGCGCCGGCCTATTTGGAGGGCGAGGGTCTCACACTTGGGCCTCGTTTCTTGCTGGGTGTGACCGTGGCGCGCTCGTCCCGGGGCGCGTCTCGCAGGGAGGCCGAGGCCGAGGCGAAGTGCTGAGGCTGTGTGCGCTCCGCTCCCCGGGGCGTGCGCCCAGGCGTGCGCCCAGGCAGGTCCGCGTCCGCGGAGCGCAGACCCACCTCTGCCGGGAACAGGGGCGCTTTTCACCATGCGCCTTGACAGGAGCCGTTTGATTCATCGCTGTGGTTTCGGGGAAAGGGCTCCTTTGAGCGCCTGCAGAGCTGGATTTATAGACGCGGGCACCGCGGAGACGCCAGGGCAGGGCCGGCGCGGGGCAGACACAGTGGGCCTTCAGGCCCCTGCGGGCCTGGGGTCCCCTCGGGGAGGCCCTGGGCAGGGAGAATAAAGGGGCTGTGGAGCCGGGCTGCCTGGCGGGGCCTGGAGTCTGCAGAGCTGTCCCCAGCAGAAGCCGGGGTCCTCCTTGGCTCGAGGCACAATGAAGCTCTAAGGGTTGGGGCCTCCAGGTGAGGCCCGCCCCCTGCCACCTCAGCCCTGAGCCCCTGTGTCCCCAGCCCCACCTGCAGCTGCTGGGCTTGCAGAATCCCCCTGGCAGCGCCTGTGGCTCAGGAAGTGCCCTGTTTATTTGTGGATCAGGAAGTGCCCTGTTTACCTCCACCCCCGGCCCAGGAGGCTGCTTGAGACCTGGCCAGCCTGGGTGACCTGGCCCTGGGTGAGCCCCAGAGGTGTGGGTCCTGCAGCCGGAGGGGAAAGTGCCACCCAGTCTATGCCACCGCCAGCGTGGCTTGCTGTCCCTCGTCCTTTGCTCTCCTTTAATGCGACGTGTTTCCTCCCGGCATTTGGTTTGGTTTGCAAACCTATAAAAGGTCCCTCGCTAAACGTCTTAAACAAGTGCAGGTGCTAGCTTTTCTGTGGCACTGCCGGGTGGCTCCGTGGGAAGGGGTCAGGCCGCTGGGACATGGCACGTCCAAAGACCAGGCAACCATCAGCCAAGGAGGGCTGAGAATCCCAGACGCCCAGATGGGACCCGGGATGGGCTCAGAGTCCCTTCTCTTCTGTCACCAAGGAGACATTGGATACAGTGACATGGGCACAGGCCCGGGTTCTGCTCCATTTTGATCGGCCTTTACCAGAGCACTCTGACTCCCTCTTGCTTTGTTTTTTAACAGGGCTGGGGTCCAGGGGTGCGTGACCACAGAGCCGCACCCCAGCCCTTTTTATTTTTTACTTAGAGACAGGGTCTCGCTCACTTGCTTAGAGCCTCGCTCAGTTCTTCAGGCTGGCCTCCAACTTGCTGTCCTCCTGCCTCAGCCTCCAGGCTGCTGGGATTACAGGCTTGTGCCACCACATGCGGCTTCTTTCTTGATTCCAACTCCCAGGGGGACCTCGGGAGCCCAAGGGTGTGGGTCAGGCAGAGGGGACCTTCCTGTGACAAGAGGAAGGCTGCACCCCTCACCCTGACTCGTGGTTTGGTGCTGCTTCCGCCGTGGGCCTTCGTATCCCGGGGACCAATTGCTGTGAGAAGCTCTGCCGGTGTCACCCGTCTCAATGTATTTATGGGCTGAGCTGCGGAGAGGAAAGCTGGTGCCGAGCCAGCCTGTGAGCGGGTGCCACAGGCCTGAGAGGTTGGCTCTGGGTGTCCCCAAGGCCCCACGTGATAAAGGCCTGGCTCGTGGCTTGGTGCTGCTGAGAGGTGGTGTAGCCTTTAAGAGGCGGGGCCTGGTGGGAGCAAGTTAGGTCTTTGGGGGTGTGGCTTGGAAGGGGATCCTGGGACCCCGGGCTCTTCCTCTTGTTCTCCACGAGGTGAAGAACTGCTCTGCTCTGTTCCTTGTTCTCGGTCAGTCATCCCAGGAAGTGTTACAGCGACAGGAACGGTCACCACCTGACCAGCTCCCGGCCACCGTGTGGGGGCACAGTGACCACGTGATTTTCATGTCTCTCAGCTTATGGGGGCTCCTGGGCCGGGCCTCACAGCTCATCACCCCGTCTCTGTGGTCACCTCTGACCTCATTGCCTCTGTCTCCCTCTCACTTGGAGCCCGTTGTGACATGGGATCCACTCAGATGACCCAGAGTAATGTCCCCATCTCAAGACCCTTGATTTAGGCACCCAGAAAGGCCTTCATTGTGTTTGCTTGTGTATCTGACTGCCATAGCAAAGCCCCCAGCCTGGGTGGTTGGATCAGCAGAGGTCTATCTCTGTGTCCCGGAGGCTGGAGGGTCCAAGGTCCAGGGTGGGCAGGGCTGGCTCCTCCTGAGGCCTCTCTGTCTCCTGGGCTCACAGATGCCGTCTTCTCCCTGTGTCCTCACAGGGTCGTCCCTCTGTGTGTGTCTGTGTCCTCCTCTCCTCTTCTTACAGGGACCCCAGTCCTGCTGGGTCAGGGCCACCCTGGGGCCACATACCTGCCCCCCCCCACAGCACATCCCAAGGTCCTGGGGCCAGTGGGGGCATGATCAGCCCACAGCAGGGCCCACGTGTGGCCTCGGTGGTGGGAGAGGCTGGTACACGTTGGTGACCACCGTCCCTTGGGAAGCTCAGGATCCCGCAGCAGAGAGCTGGGGAACAGGAAGGCTGCTTCCTGCTGCAGTTCATCGAGTCTGTGTTGAGGCCGTCCATCTGGAGGGACTCCCTCCTCCTCTTGTCCTTTAGCCCTTGGGCACATCACTTTGAGGTCCCGTGTCTGGGCACAAACTGTGCCAATGACCGCAGACAGAAAACAGATTGGTCAGTGCCAGGGCTGGGCAGGGAATGGGGAGGGGTCTCCTGCTGGGGTTGAGCGTGACCTGGAACAAGGCAGAGGTGGTGGCCACAACCTGGAGAGGAAACTGAAGGCCGTGAGCTCCCACCAATGGTCGACCTCACATACAGTGAATTTCACTTCCACAAAGAGGGAGGAGGCTGTGCAGGAGAGCGGGCGAGAAGCCCCTGGAAAGCCCCTGTAGACGGTGTAGGAAGAAGGGGCGCCACGGCAGCTGGAAGGGCGCTGGACGAGGAGGGTGGCCAGCCCCCATCAGAGGGACCCCCGGCAAACCCGCATCTGGAGCGCCTGAGGGTCCCTTTCCCGTATTGGGTGCTCAAGGTGGCTCCTGTCTGGGGGGCTCACAGAGCGCTCCGCGTCTGCGTTCTCCTCGGTTGGCATCTGGAGCGTGTGAGGGTCCGGCTCCCATCTTAGGGGCGCACAGAGCGCTCCGCGTCTGTGTTCTCCTGGGTTGGCACCTGGAGCGCGTAAGGGTCCGGCTCCCGTCTTGGGGGCGCACAGAGCGCTCCGCGTCTGCGTTCTCCTAGGTCAGCACCTGGAGCGCGTGAGGGTCCGGCTCCCGTCTTGGGGGCGCACTGGCGTCTGCGTTCTTCGCTGCCCAGTGGACAATGAGGTTCCAGAGTGATTCTCATTCTGCCCCACCCCCACCCCCAGGGCTGGGCATGTTTTGCGTGGGATTTCCCAGGAAGGGTTTAGGACCGTCTGGTGAGGTGGGGCTGTTCACCGGGACACGAGGAAACCAGGACATCTGAAGAGAGTTGACAGTTTGGCAGTGACGTCGTGAACACTCAGTGTAGCTCGCCACAAGCCAGTTTCCTGTACGTTAGTGTCCTGGCCCCTCGCCAGCCCAGGCGCTTGGGTGCCCAAGGCATGCCCAACCCAACCCCAGAACTGTGGGGGGTTAATTGGAAACAGGGTCTCTGCAGGGGTCGTTAGTGAAGGGTTCTGAGATGGGCTCCTCCTGGGTCAGGGGACCCTCATGCAGTGGCTGGGTCCTCCCAAGAGACAGAGGAGGGGACACAGACCCAGAGGAGGAGCCCCGTGGAGACGGAGGCAGAGACTGCAGTGAGGGGCCACCATCCCAGGGCCACCTGGAGCCCAGGAGCTGGACAGGCAGGAGGAGCCTCCGTGGTGGAGCCCGTGGAGGGAGCTCAGCCTGGGACCCTGGTCCAGCCTCTGCCCTCCAGGACTGGGGAGCTGGACTCCTGTGGTTTAAGCCCTGGGTGTCTGGCACCTGGTCAGGCGGGGCTGGAAGTCACAAGCGGAGCTTGTTTAGACCCGGAGCCTCGGGGAATGGTCTGGAGAGCTGTGCTTCCCACCCAGCCTGGCGGAGGTGCTTTTCTGAGAAACTGCCTGGTGGGTCTATTTTGTCAGTTTGGTGCATTTTAAATGCCAGGCCCAATCAAAGGGAGCCACCCTTCCTCCAGAGAGCCCAGGCCCGCGCCTGTCTCTGGAGGGCCCGCTCTTTGTTTAAGGGTACGTTTGTTCCCTAAGTGGCTCGTGCTGTGGGCCTCTCCTTTCCCCTGTGGAGGGTGCGTCTGCCCCTCAGCAAGTTGCGCATTTGAGTTGGGGGGAGCTGGGGGGCCGCGCCCGGTGCGCAGGATGGTTGAGACCCTGCAGCAGCCGCAGACCAAGGCTCAACCTGCCTCCCTGATACCCCAGAGCCGCAGGACCGCCCTGTGCGTCCTCCGGGGGTCCTGCCGGGCCTGCGAGGGGTTCATGCACCCCGGAGCAGGGCCGGGTCGGGAGCGATGGGGGGTCGAGTCATCCCCGCGGCCTGATTCTCCCGCAGGACCTTGTCGCATCCGCTTCCTCCCGCGCGCACCTCGCGCCACTTGTTTGGAAACATAAGTTGAAAAGGCCCCTTTTTTTTTTCCATTTTCATCTCTAATTGAATTCTCTCCTGACCCTTTCGTCCCCCACGGCTGTGGTTCAGGTTTTGATGATGAGCAAAAGAATTTTGTATTTGGATAATACAATTTTCTCACTTGCCTTCAGCAACCTTCAACTCAATTTCCTCTCCCCGGAGACAGTGTATATTACAGAATAGAATCAGATTCTTTATTCATAGGGAAAAAGTTCCAATTTAATCTGAATATTCAGCGTTTCGCTCCGGCCGGGGTGATGGATGGCGTATGGAAATGCGTAATCAAAAGGCGGAGTGCGCGCTGCTATTGAAAGAAATAATGAAGTCTCCATGATCTTCTGCGAAGGGTCCGGAGCGCACTGGCGGCGCGGGACCCGGGCTTTCTCTTATTACCTTTCCAATAACGTCTCCGTTGTTGGGGGGAGGGAAATGTGGTCAGGAATTAAGAATTAATGCGCGGGAACGTGAAATGGAATCTCTACCAGGGCCAAGGGGCAGGGGGGGTGCCACCGTGAGTGGAGGAATATGGATCGTCTCCTGGACAGAACCCGGGAAGCTGCCGGACCTAATGAGCGCCCGCCTGCCCAGCGAGGATTGGAGCCGGGAAGATGAATCCTTGGGAGGCCGTGCAGAATTGAAAACGCGTCCCCGCAGATGAGGTCCTGGTGCAGGCCCGGGCAGCCTGCAGCGCCCGAGCTGGGCCACAGGTCCGAGGTCTGGGCTTGGATCTGCGGGTGTGCGTTAAAACTAGCAGCTCCAAGAAGCAGACCCTGTCCAGGTGGCTACCTTCTGTCCCCCTGTGTATCACCCTAAGGCACACTGGGAAGAATTCACCAGGTCCAGGGTCCCCACACATTGGGTACCACCCCCGGGAGCTCGATTCCCTGCCATAAATGGTGTGGTGCTTGACTGTGCGCTTTGAGCGGTGTCCGCATGACCTGTGAGACCCGACGCCATGTAAATGTTCTGTGCAGAGTGTCACATTGTATCGTTGAGGCAATAAGGAGAAGGCAGAAATCTATACCTGTTCAATACCAAGGCCACCTCACTTCCCTGAGTATTTCTGACCCCAGCTGGGCTGAATCTACGGATCCGGAGCCTGCAGATGCCGACGGCTGGCTGCATTTTAAATGCGTGTTCAAGGGGCACCTTGCGTCTTCAGTTCACACTCTAAGTGGCGGTAATTCCCATTTGCCATCTCTGATTAAACACGGCCCACCAAAGGGCTCATTGTGAATATGATTTTGTGTGTCATCCCTCAGCACGGCTCCGTGGGCTACAGTGTCCTCGGCAGATTCTTCAGAGCACCGCGATGCCGCCAGACAACCTCTCAGGCTCTGTCTGAAATTCCCCTTTCCAGATTTTGTACCGACAGATTTTGTGACGTCGGCAGAACATGCAAGTGGCCCTCTATTGATTTCACTGGTTTTCAGCCAGAGGGTCATGGAGTGGTCAGACGTCTCCAGGTCCCACTGAGCCACACCCGCAGCCCCCTTTATTTCTTATTTTGAGACAGGGTCTCACTAAGTTGCTCAGGGCCTCGCTCAGTTGCTGAGCCTGGCCTCCAACTTGCCATCCACCTTCCTCAGCCTCCCCGCTGGCTGGGCCCGGGGTCTGCCCCACACGCCCGTCTCTGATCTCTTTAAAAGGAGCAGTGCGGGCATGAGAGGTTTCAGAGTGCCTCGGGCCCCCTGTGGGACCCTGCCTCTGCCACGTGCAGCCCGTCCCTTGCTGGGGGTGACTGTCCTGGGAGGAGCCGCTGTGCGAAGGCACTTGCTGTCCCTCGGCCTCTGGGGGAAGCAGGTCCTCAGCCCCCGCGAGGTGCCCTGCTCTGGGTGAGCCTGCGCCTTTGGTGGGCTTCTGACCCCGCTGACCCTCAGCATGCTCCCCACTGCACACGTCCCCGGGTCCCAGGCCCACCCTCCTGCTGACCAAACGGTGGTCACTTAGGAGCTCCCACGGGCCTCTCGGGGCTGGACGTTGCTAGAACAGCTCTGCACCTCTATCAGGGAACCCCCCACGCGGGACTCGATGGATGTCCACTCAGCAGGCCTGACCCACTCCATTACTGCCCGGTCTGCAGCCCGCGCCCACCTGTCCCTGGGGTGGACCTGAGCGTCCCACCCCTCATGACACGCTGGCAGAGGAGGGAGGTCAGGGGCACCCCACCCCACGGATGTCGGGGGCTCAGAGGGGACAGCGGGGTCTGTACCAACTCTACGCGGGCCGGGTCCAGCCTGAAGTGAGCCGCGGGCCCCCCCGTGTGTCCCCGAGCTGCCGAGGGGGCCCCCGGGACGCGGCCCACAGCTGTGTTGGAAGCCGCCGGCGGGTGGAAGGCTCAGACCCACCGCGCTTTAAATAGCCACATCCTCAGGGCTCAAAATAGCCCCGTGGGGAAGTGGCCCTGGACGCAGGCCGAGCTGTCCAGGCGTCCCGGGCCTGTGGCTCCCGCAGGAGGGCCCAGGGATTCCCAGGGACAGGCAAGAAAGGAGCACCCTGCTGCTGGCTGCAGGTGTGGACTGAACGGAGGATGCTTGTGGGATCCCCAGTCGGTGGACCCCGCAGGGGCAGTGACCCCGGCCAGAGGTGGACCCCGGGGTCTCCCAGGCACTGTGGACCCCATGACTGAGGGTGTCCACTGGCCCCGTCCACAGGGCCAAAACTGAGGTCCCTTCAGGGGACCCGGGGTGCTGAGCCCTAGGTGTGGCAGTGAGTCTCCCAGAGAATTCACTCTGTCATGCTTCAGGGGACCGTCCCACAGAGCAAGAGAGGAGTGGCCCAGGGTGGGCAGCTGGGGCCACACACGGGGTGAGTGTGCACAGAGCCGCCACGTTCACGATGCCCCTGAAGGAGAAACAGCCACGATGCCTCTGAACTGGGGAACGGATAGAGTGGGGTCCATCCGCGCAGTGGAATATTACTTGGCCGTGAAAAGGAACGGCTGCTCCACCATGACTGACCGTCAAGGCAGGGTGCTCAGCGACGGCAACCCACCCGGCCAGGAGATGTGCAGGACAGGCACCCACGGGGCGGAAAGCGGAAGGACACCTCCTTCATCGCTTAGGCACAAGGAGGTAGGGGTGGGGGACAGCTTCTTCTGCAGGCTCCGCACTGCTCTGAGTGGACTCGATGGCCTCCCACCCTGTGAGTGACCCCGGGCTGCCGAGCTGTGCCGTAAACGGGGGGACTGTGAGGTCTGTTTTCAAGAATGAACCAGGAAAGACGGGCGAGGGGTGGGGCGGGTCTGGGGGGTAAGGGGGTGGGGCGGGTCTGGGGGGTAAGGGGGTGGGGCGGGTCTGGGGGGTCCATGCCAGAGGGCACGTGTGGTGGGGTGAGCAGAGGGGTCGGTCACAGGCTCCTGAGGTGCACAGGGGGCTGGGTCTCCACAGGCTTCCAGCTGGCACCGTGGCCGAGAGTCGTGCACCCACTGACTCTGCACCCCACTAAGCACCCCACTGACTCTGCACCCCACTAAGCACCCCACTGACTCTGCACCCCACTAAGCACCCCACTGACTCTGCACCCACTGACTGTGCACCGCACTGAGCACCCCACTAAATCTGCACCCACTGACTGTGCACCCCACTGACTCTGCACCTGCCGCAGTCCGGCTGCAGCACTCTAACATGCACCCACTGAGTGCACGCCACTAAGCACCCCACTGACTCTGCACCCCACTGAGTGTACCCCACTGATTGTGTACCCACTGAGTGCACCCCACTAAGCACCCCACTGATTGTGTACCCACTGAGTGCACCCCACTAAGCACCCCACTGACTCTGCACCCACTGAGTGCACCCCACTAAGCACCCCACTGACTCTGCACCCCACTAAGCACCCCACTAAGCACCCCCTGACTCTGCACCGCGAGGCCTCGAGGTGGGCGGCCTGCTGCCCGAGCGGCTGTGGCCCCTGGAGGCTGAGAGGAAGGAATGTCCAGGGGCGAGCAGCTGCGGGCTCAGGGCTGGTATTTGGGGCTGGCTCCTGTCCCGGCTGGGAGCCGCCGGACGGTCAGGAAGCCGCAGCCCCGGGGACCGAGCCCAGATGCCCTCCTGCAGAATCCCAGGAATGCGCTCAGCCCTGGGCTACGCGGCTGGCTGCGCAGGACGTGCGCGGGGTCGTCCGCGGGGCGCAGGCTGCAGGGTGCTCTGCAGGGCCACCCGAGGGGCATCGTGGCCGAGGGGCCTGGTGGGCGTCCTGGGGACCACCCAGCCTTGCGAGACGCGGAGGCCCCCGAGCCTTCAGCAGGAGGCCCACGTCCCCAGCCCCGTCCACCGCGTGGGGAGGGTCATCTCGGAGCCTCAGGCCCTGCACGGTCTGCACTTCCTGTGAGGTCGACGTTGGCTGGGGACAGGGACGGGGCAGCGTGAAGACGGGGTCACTAGGTCACGAGTCCTCCCCACGCAGCACCCAAGCCCCACGCCACCCCCAAACAGTGTCTGTCCCCCTGGGAAGGCACCAGGGGTGGGCAGCAGAGACCCCGAGGGCCACTCTCGGACCAAGGAGGGGGTCTGTGGGTCGGGACAGGCTGGTGACGGATGGACAGAGGGATGGGTGATGGACAGAGGGATGGGTGATGGACAGAGGGATGGGTGATGGACAGATGAATGATGGACAGATGGACAGATGATAGATGGATGGATAGTGGACACATGGATGGGTGATGGACAGATGGATGGGTGATGGACAGATGGGTGATGGACAGATGGATGATGGACAGATGGATGGATGATAGATGGATGGGTGATGGACAGATAGATGGGTGATGGACAGAGGGATGGGTGATGGAGCGCAGGCAGAGGAAGACCAGATGATGGACAGACAGATCCCTGATGGACAGGTAGACCACTCAGGTCCACAGAGGACGGACAGACGCAGGCAGACAGGACAGGTAGATACGTGATTGACAGATGCCAAAGGGCCGGGTGCATGGACGACATAGGGCTTGGTGGCAATGGACCCATGGAACAGAGATGTAGGGGACAGAGGCAGGAGTTGGGGGGACGTAGGGCAGGAGGTAGGTGACAATAGGCAGGTGCACAGAGTCAGGTGACAGGGACAGAGAGCAGGGCTCCGGGCAGCAGGAGTGAGGCCAGGTGCCCAGGGACTGGGTGGACCTCGTGCCCCGGGGAAGGCAGGAGGGGACCTGGGGCTCTGAGGACAAGGATAAGTGTCCAGCGTCTGTCACGTGCCTCCTTCCACATCAATACGCCCGGCTGCTTGTGACCCAGGCTGTCCCAGAGAAGGGACCAGAAAACCCCCCGTTAGGCAGCCAGCGGAGGGCGCTCTACCCCTGAGGTGACCGCACCCTTTATTTCCTTTTGAGACACAGTCTCCCCGAGTTGCTGAGGCTGGCCTCCCACTTGAGGTCCTCCTGCCTCAGCCTCCTGACACTGTGTCTGGCTCAGACGGACGGTTTCTTTTTCTCTTCCTCCTCCTCCCTCTCCTCCTCCTCCTCCTCCTCCTTCTCCAGGGAAGGAACCCGGGGTGCTGACCGCGGAGCCCCGTCCCCAGCCCTTTTTCTTTCTCCCTTGAGACAGGGCCTCCCTAGGTTGCTCAGCCTCACTCACTTGCTGCGGCTGCTGAGAACCCGTGATCCTCCTGTCGCAGCCTCCTGAGCCGCTGGGCTGACAGCATGGGCCACGTGCTGGGCAGTGGAGGTTTCCACTGGCCAAGGCTCCCTGAGACCACACGTGTGCAGACAGACACGCACCGTGTCACTTCTACAGCGGCTGTCACGTGCACTACTCTAGTGACGCTCACACCTGGCTTCCTCCCGCACCTACCCACGGAGCCCTGGGCTCCAGTCCCTGTCCTGCCGTCCAGCTATGGCCTCCTGCTGTCTGTCTGTCCCCCAGCTACCTGCTGTCCGTCACCTGTCTGTCCAGGGGCACCAAGGTCCCCTGCCTGGCGGGCACTTCCGACCTGCAGGGGAAGGAGGGGCCCCCAGCCTGGTGCGTCTCTTGGGGGTGCTGAGCTGCACCCTGCCCTTGGCCACCACGTGCCCGAGGAGGAGGAGCAGGGGGGCAGACCGGGTGTCCCAGCCCGGCTGCCCGGGGACCTGGTGCATGTGGATGGAGAGGCTGGGGTCTGGAGGAGGTGGCAAGGGTCAGGGATCGCACGCCTGGTGACACTGCGTCCCTCTCTCCTTGGAGCCTCCCGCCCCAGCTCAGAGCACAGCCAGCCTCCGTGGGGACATGAGGGCGGGGACCGAGGGACGAGGGCCGTCCCAGGGGATTGATTTTCTGCACTGGCTGCTTCTGTCTCCCCACTGGGCCCGGAGGTGGCCGACCCCCAAGTCCCCTGCACCCCGGGTGCTGGTGACGGGGACCCTGAGTGGCATCCCAGACCTCTGGGACCTGCCGGCTGCTTCCGAGAGCCGGGCGTTCTCCGGAGGTCTCCCGCGGCATCCAGCTGCCAGAATCTCCCACGCGCACAAGCTGCTTCCTCCCTCTGACCCGGGCGTCCAGCTCCGCAGAGCAGCTGACGGCTCCCGGGGTCCAGCGCTCAGGAAGAGGTTGATGGAACCCGGGGGGCGCCCACCCGGCCCTGCCCCATGGGACACCGGCGCCCGGGGACCCTCCGCCAGGGACAGGGCGAGATTCCTGGACTTCAAGGAACCAGGTGGCCCTCACTGGGCCGGGTCCAAGACCTTTCCAACACCCCAGGACCTGCCAGTGGGAGACAGAGGCAGGGTGGACGGCCCTGCCCAGGGAGTGTCCACAGCCTCAGAGGCAAGGAGGAGGCGCCTCGGGAGGGCAGGGAGGGCGGGGAGCTTCATAGATGGGACACACCAGCGGGGAAGGAGCTGTGTGGGTCACCTATGAAACAGGTGACGTGGTGGCCGCGTTGGTGCCAGGGATGGACCCCAGGGTGCTCTAACTGGGCCCCGTCCCCAGGCCCCTTTTTACTTTTTATTTTGAGACAAGCTCTTGCTAAGTTGCTGAGGGTCTGGCCAAATTGCTGAGGCTGGCCTCCACTGCAATCCTCCTGCCTCAGCCTCCCAAGCTGCAGAATGACAGGTGTGGCCACCGTGTGGGGTGCTGGGCAGTCAGTCCCTAAAGGAACAAAGACACCTAAATCAGGCTTTGAGGTGTGTGGCAGGGTGGTGTCTAGCACACTCACCATGTGGCACAACTGTCACCTCTGTCAAGTCCCAGCACGTTCCCTCCACCTGGTACCTTAGGTAGCACCCACTCCTGGCTCTCCTGCCCGGCCCCTGGCGACCCTGACCCGTGTCCTCTCTCTTTGAGTTTCCTGTTGTGAACCTTCTGAATGGACAGATTCACACCCTGTGGGGACCTTTACGTGTGATTCTCTCACTGAGCACCTCCAGGTCCTCAGGGTCTGTCCACCCTGTGGCCGGTGTCAGATCGTCACTCCTTTTCATGGCTGCGTACTACTCCACTGTGTGGACCAAGTTCTGCCTGGGACTCTGCCTCTCAGCACCAGGAGAGGATTGGGAGTGTGCAGCTGGGCGGGACTGTACCTGGGAGAGAGGGCGGTCCTGGGAGCTGGGGGTCGGGAGCCCAGGAGGGGGCAGGCTGGACCCTGGGAGATGGTGGAGTGGGTCAGATGTGCATGGACTTGGGGTGTCCTTGGGGCACAGAGCCCCTGATTTGCTGGGGGGTGGAGGCCCTCTGGGGCTTACTGGCTGATGTGGGCCACAGGGCTGCCTTGTAGCAGGAGCGGGATTGCGTTATCTCGAGCGTAAAGTGGCACCTCCCTTGGTGACCTGGAGGGAGAGAGTCTGGTCCGCAAAGAGGACTTGGGAGGAAGAGTGGAGCTCGCTCAGGGCCGTCGCTGACCAGGTCAGGGTGCCCCGCCACCTACAGGAGGACCCAGCGAGGGCAGCCTGCGGCCCGCTGGGCGGAAACAGAAATGGAGCCGGCCCCGGCCCCCGGGCACAGCTGCGGACGCTGCCCCCCAGGCCCGGCACCAGGAATCCCAGAGCAGCCAAGGCCCGGGCTTAGCGGGCTAAAAACGGCCGCGAGGCTGCGGCCAGCAGGGGGGCGAGGCCGCTCACCTGGCGCCGGCGACCTCGCCTTCCGGAGGCCAGCGACGGCTTAGCGCCGGGGCCCGATTTAGACGGGGCGGGTTCAGAGGCCCGGGCTGCGGAGGCCGGGAGGGAGGCCGGAGGCTGGGGGCTAGCGACGCTGCGGGCAGAGGTGGGGACACCGGGCTGGAGAGGCGGGGGCACAGGGCTGGGGGCTGGGGCAGCTGCCACCGCTGTCCCCTCCACCTGAAATGCGTCCCCCTCCCCCGTGGCCAGGTCCCCGGAGCCGCCTGGGCGGAGAGGAGGCGGGACCGGCCCCGAGCTCGGGCTCCACCCACGCCACGCCCTGGGGTCCCAGCCGCAGCCAGCCAGGCCCGGTGACGGTGACGGAGAGCTGTCCCCAGGCAGCCTGACCTCAGCCCCGGGGAATGTCCCACCTCCAAATTAGCTCTGGGTCCGGGAGGGGCTCGGGCTGGCGGCTTGGGGTCGGGTTGTGCCCTGGGGGCCGCGCGGCCAGCTGCGATGTGGGCTGGGGCGCAGGGGTGGACCCGGAGGGAGGGGACCCGGGGGGAGGGGGCCCGGGGGAGGGGGCCCGGGGGAGGGGGCCCTGGGGAGGGGACCCTGGGGGAGGGGACCCGCGCGCTCAGCCGCGCGCTTCCCGGGCTCCTCTGCAGCCCCCGTCGGTGCGCGGCAGCTGCGGGCTGTTGGCGCCGTGGCCGGAGACGCGGGTATTAATAGCCGGGTCAGCCGGGGCCAGGTGTCCTGCGCCGGCTGTCGCCGTTGCCCGGGAACCAGCCCTAACAAACCACGGGGCAGTCTGCGACGTGCCAAGCCCCGCGAACTCGGCAGATCCCGGGGGGACTGCAGGGGACATCTTGAGATTCGGAAACCCGAGGCCAGGGCTGGCCAGGCCCGCGGGGAGGACCCCTGGGCGACCCCCGCGCCCTGGCGTTGCCCCGAGGCAGGGTCTCGCCCGGGCCCCGGCTGCGCGCAGCCTCCTCCTGCCTCCTGCCTCAGCCCCTTGGACCCTCGCGTGTCTTGGGGACCAGGGCCCTGGCACAGATGTGACCCGGGGTCGGCGTCCCCCTCGGCCCCGCCCCGCTGTGGCCACGCAGCCTGGCGGATCCCGCTCTGCATTTTCAGGCTGGGCCAAGTGCACACCGCGGTCAGCTGGAGCGAGGGCGAGGGCGGCGTCTACACCCGCGCGTGGGGGAGTTCGGAACCCCCCCCCCACGTCCGTTGACCCGGCAGCATGTGAATCTCCTCGTTGTTCCCTGAACAGCACAGCGTCCACCCAGTGTCCACGCAGTGTCGAGGCCACTACTGCAGCGGGTCACTGACCCCAGTGGGTGCATGCACGGGATTCTGCACCGTGGGTCATTTTAGGAACACGGAGTGTGCACCCTGGCCTTTCCGGGCCCCAGGACACCCAGGGTGGCTCTGACCTCCGCAGGTCTGCACCCTTTGCCAATGAAGGACCTCTGGCCGGGGGTGGCTCAGTGACAGAGCGAGGGCCTAGTGGTCCTGGCTTCAATTCCCAGCACCGCCGGAAAATACAGCAAAAAAGGGTTAGGGTTAGTGTCCTTTGCCCAGGACAAAGGACGTCTTGCTGAGCTGCTTACGGCCACAGGAAATACCCAGGAAAAAGGAGACAAGTCAAGCTGCCCGAGTTAGCTCCGGAGGACCCTGCTAGAAAGCCAAGTGACCAGTGCCCTTAGGAGGCGAGGGTTGAGGGGCTTGGGTGGAACCGGTCTTCCTGTGCCTGGCTCTGTCAGTTAATGTTCTGCCGTTCATCGATGTTGCTGCAAATGACAAGACTCACCCTTTTCATGGCTGAATAGTATTCCACTCAAATCATATGTGTGTGGGTATATGTAGAGAGAAACAGACGTGTGTGTGGGTGGGTGTGTTTAATATATGTGTACATACATCTCCACATGGTTCACTCATCCTCTGATGGACACTCCAGTTGCTTCCACACCTTGGCGAATAGGTCCACAGTAAACTTGGTGGTTGCTTAGGGCCTCACTAAGTTGCTGAGGCTGGCCTCCAACCTGTGATCCTTCTGCCTCAGACTCCCAGGCCGCTGGGATGACAGGTGTGCCTCACCCCACCTGGCTGGGCTGTGGTCGACAGTGCTTTGGGGTCTCCGGCCATACAGAGGTGAGTGCCAGGTACCTGGGGCGGCTGGTAAAGGGACATCCGGAGACCAACTCGGTACTCCAACACACAGCGATGGCGTCTGGGTTTGTGTCCCCGTCCTCCCCCGCCCTGCGTTTCTGGACCCAGTAGGACATGAACTTTCTTGGCACACACCTCCCTGGCTCTGTGCACGCCTCTCAGAGCCTGGGCCAGCCTCCGGGCTGTAAACTCGGGTTCATTCCAGGTGACAATGAAGTTCCCACCAATAACACGCGGGTGGTACGAACCACCCAGCGGCCGGAGGCACGGACTTGAAAACCGTTAATTAAGACAAGCTCGAGGTCCCTCGTTAGATTTCAGGGCAGACGCCAGATGCCACAAACCATCCTGCGCTTTTTAAACCCGTCAGCCACCTACTGAATGCGGCTGGAGAGAATCCAAAGGCTCAGATCTTTCCCGCGGTGGGACCCAGAGGAAGGGAGGCCGCTCGGTCCATCTCGGGGGGAATTTTTTCATTTTGCAAAACTGGCCGGGCACACCCCACTCCTTCCCTCCAGGATGGTGTGGGTCCGAGGCTGTAGGGGTGGGGTCGTCTGTGCCTGGGTTGTCCCACCAAGCACCACGCTTCAAGGCCCATCTGCAGGTGTCAGAGCGGCAGTCCTTTTCATGGCCGTGTAATATTCCCCTCTGTGGCCGGACTCTGCTCGTCCGTGTGGCCTCTGATGGACATTCAGTTGATTGCTCATTTAACTGCCGTCCATGAGGCTGTTGAGGAGCTCTGTTGGGCTGCGATTCTCTGCAGAGGAGTCCCAGAAGGGAACTTGCAGGTGACCAGTGGACTTCCTCCTCGCTCTCCCCAGAGACTGCCCGCTCCCCGTGCCCTGTTTGCACACGGGGCTGCCATCTCTGCACGTGTCCTCCAACACCGCGTCTTCTGGACGGCTTGGCCATCGCGCTCCTGACCCGCGGGGGCAGCTCCTGGGGGTCCGCGTGCGCGCACGGAGACGGCCCAATCCCTCCGCGCTGGCCTTTCTCGCTGCCCCGGGGCCTGGCCTTGTCCTCTCCTCCGCCAGCCACCCGCCCGCTGAGGGTCAGGGTCTGCGGCGTGGCTTGTGGTCACGGAGCCCAGGTCGGCTCACGTCCGACGGCCTCGGGTGGCTCGCGCGGCTGCTGGGACCCCGCGGTTGTGGGGAAACCCTGGCTAAGTGGACGCGGCCTCGTAAAGGGCGTTTTACGGGCCGGTGGAACCTTTACGAGCCCGGAGCATTCCAGCCGCTGCGGCCGCCCACGGCTCCTCGGGGAAGCGCAGGCCGAGCCTCGCCGCGTCCGCCCAGAGCGGAGGTCACCCCAGAGCGGAGGCCGCCCCAGAGCAGAGGCCGCCCCAGAGCGGAGGCCGCCCCAGAGCCCGGGTCCCCGGCGCGCCCTGCGCAGTGGGGCCGAAGCCCACCTTGCACGAGTGGACGCGGTGCTGGCCGCCCCGTTGGGCAGTCGGGGTCACCTGCGGGCACCTCCTTGATGTCCCTGGTAGGGAGCCCGGAGTCCCCACCCCGAGTGCCAAGCCGCCCTCCTTAGAGGTCACGGCCACTATTAAGGCCCAACACGCGCCTGTCCGTCAAACGTGGCTGGGGACGGACCCCCTGCTCCCCAGAGTCGATGCCGCCCGGGTCACGGAGGAGCACCCCGCTGACCCGGCCTCGGCCCCTTCCCGACAGCGGCCTCCCGCCCGGGTCTCTCTGTGGTGGCCTCCGAGTCCGGAGCCAGGAGCAGCCTCCTCTCAAGCTGCACAAACACCGCGAAGGGGCTCCTGCAAGTGTCCCCAAAGCACCCGGCGGCTCCCACATCACAGGGGCCGTGCTTAGGAAAACACTGGCCCGGCCAAGCTGGCCCACGCTGCCCACAGCTGCAGACGCCGGATGGACGCGCTAATCCTCCGGCCTCGGCCTCCGGCCTCCCCCCCACCCAGGTGCTTCCTGTAAGGAGGCGCGCTGGCCGCGGGGCGGGAGGCCTGGCGGGGCCTGCGGGCAGCTGGCCTGGGACCCGCCCCGGGGGCCGCAGAGGGGAGGCCAGTTCGGATCCTGCTCTGGCCGCAGCCCGTGGGGCTGGGACGGAGAATAACCAGGTCGTGGCCAGGGGCAGCTGCGGCCAGGTCCTCCTCCCTGACCCCCAGGACCCCTTTCCCTCCCGTGGAGCTGGCCGGCACCTCTCTGCGTCTTGTCCCCAGGTTTCTGCCCAACCCTGGGGATCCGTCCCCCCTCTCTGCATTCTCACAGGGACCCCGGGACCGTCCCCATCCACACCTCCCGGCCCTGCGGGGACCCTGATGACGTCACAGGAGCAGAGCGTGGTGGCCGTCCAGCCTGGGGCTCTGCCACCCCGACAGGCCGTGTGCTGTGACCCTGCCTGGTTTCCGTCTGTGACCCTTGAAGAGGGTCCCACGGAGCGCAGGGGCCGGGATGCTGCAGCTGAGGGCACAGGGACCCTTGGTCATGTTTTCAAAGTGACACCATCACATCTTTTTAAAATGCTACTTTTAAAAGGACGTCAGCTCTCTATATTAGGCCATCGCAGTGTCACCAGCGCTCCCGGTTCTGTGCACAGCTCAGCATACGAAGTGACCTCAGTGTCCATCAGCACACGTGCAGACGGAGAAAACAGGCAGGGAATAGTACGCAGCCAGGAAAACAGTGGGCTCCCCTCACCTGTGACAACACGGTTGGACCTGGGGGACGGTATATGGTGACATAAGACCCTCCCAACAATGTCCTCCTAGTGCTGGGACCCAGCCCACACTGGGTGCCTTCCCCCAGGTGGCCTGACTTGGGGTCAGGTCCGGGAGATCACATGAGGACGTCTCTGGGGACACTGTCCCATCTGCACCTGACCAGCCCTGGCTGCTCCCTTGGCTGCACTGTGGACAGGACCCGGGGGCTGGGCTCCTGCCTGTCCGGGCTCTGCAGACCCGGGTGGAGCCACTGTCCCTAAATATCGCCCCCGACGTCTGTGCAGGGCCTGAGGATCGGGTCATCGTCCTCCACAGACGGGCTGGGGGAGGCTGGGACTCAGCCCGTCCTGGGTGGAGGACGCCTCTCCTCTGTGACTCAGGCTCTGGGCACCGGGAGGGGACAACTCGGCGGCCCCAGCGACGTGCCTGCCTGTTCCCCACCAGCCACACGGTGGCGCTGCCGCCCACGGAAAGGCGCGCGCGGGGCTTTGGCAGGACCCGGTTGGTCCCCATTGTTCTCGCGACCCGGACCCGCGGCCCTTCCCGCCTCTGACCCTTCCCGCCCCCGGGGCTCTGGGGTCGAGGTCTTCGGTTGGGCCCAGGTGGCAGGCGCCCCTTGCTGTGCCCCAGGAAGTCGCGGCTTCCCCCCCCAGAGCCCGCGCCCGGGGCCTCACTCGAGGTCAGCGGGGGACACGGGCTGCGGCTTCAGGTTCCAGTGACCCACAGACCCCGGCCCTCCCCCGCAGCCACCGTCCCCATCAGGACACCCTCAGGCCCCGGGGCCGCCGGGCAAAGGTCCCCCCCCCGGCACCCGAGCTCTGCTGGGGACACTCCTGTTGGCATGACGGTGGCCTCTCTGCAGAGCCCGGGGACCCAGGGCCCTTCTGAGGTCACGGATCCGGCCTCCCCTGCTGCCCCGTCCCTCCTGAGCTGCGGGTGGACTTCCAAGCCGGCCACTCCCTGCTGTCGCGGCCCCTGGGGTCGGCTGCCGGGGTGATGTTGGGGCGCCCAGACTCGCTGGCGGCTGGGGGGAGGGCGTTGGGGGGCCTGGGGGGCCGGGCTGGGGCGAAGGCTGCCAACCGGGGAGCCAGGAGCCCGCTGGCCTTGGGGCGAAGCCGTAGCCAGACACAGGACTCTCCCCACCAGCCTGGTCCCGCGAGGTTCCTACCCAAGATGTCACCTGCCAACGCTGCCTTGAAAGACCACCTCCTGATGCATCTCCTGTGAGAAGAGGGAGTCCTCAGAGCAAGGAAGCCTCAGAAATCCCGGCCCTGCTTAACCGGATGTCATAAACAGGCCGCCTCGAACCGCAGCGTGGGCCATCCACGTGGTGGAGTATTATACAGCCAGGAAAAAGGAGCGGAGCTCTGATACCTGCTCCAGCTTGGACCCGGGGGACGTGAGGCTCAGGAGATACGTGAGTCACAAAAGGACCAACACTGCAGATGTCACTCAGGACATCCACAGCGTCCTCAGTGTCGAGGAGACAGAGAGTGGACTGGTGGCTGCCTGGAGCTGGGGGAGAGGACCAGGAATTAGTGCTTACCGGGGTCGGACCTCGAGTTTCATACTGTGGAGGAGGAATCTGGGGGGGTTGGTGGTTTCGTGGTGCAGCCGCAGCCGTGCCAATGTGCCGGACACCTCCGAACGGTGCACAGGAAAATGTTCACGCCAGGGCCCCGGAGAAGAGGCGCCTCCCAGTCCTGGGGACTCTGAGCGGGAACAAAGCCCCAGCCCGGCCCTTGGGACCTTGGGGAGCACGTGTGGCTGGTCAGGGTGGGGAGCAGCAGCCTGGGTCCCCCCACCAGGTGCCAGGAGCAAGCCCACCCCAGGGGACAACCAGCTAGACAGGAGTGGTGGATGACAGAAAGATGGATGATAGGCAGCTGGGTAGATAGATGATAGATGGATAGGTAGACAGACAGAACTGGTGGATGACAGATAGATAGGTAGATGGATAGACAGACAGAACAGGTGGATGACAGATAGATAGATAGATGGATAGACAGACAGAACAGGTGGATGACAGATAGATAGATAGACAGACAGAACTGGTGGATGACAGATAGATAGATGATGATCGATGGATGGATGATAGACGATATATGATTGACAGGTAGATAGATGACAGACAGATGACAGCTGGGTGGACGGATGATGGACAGAGACTCTGTCCTGCAGGTCTCCTCTGCACAGTGGGCCTCTGGGGCTGGGGGTGCTCTGGGGTGGGCTGTGCTGTGCGCTGCAGGAGGTGGAGCAGCCTCTCTGGGCCCAAACACCAGGTCCAGGAGGAATCCTAGTGCTGATTATCAACAATGTCCCCTGCCACTGCTGAGGGTCTGGGAGGAGGGCAGAAGCCCTGGCTGAGAACCTTCCCATCAGGACAGAAAGGACGCTGGTGTCCGGTGGAGGCGCAGACGTCCCAACAAGAATGCCACCCGCTGGTCCAGGCAGACGGGTCTGTGGTCCAGCTGTAGGGGGCGGCTGTGGGCAGCCCTGAGGGACGCAGGACTCACCAGTGTGCACAGACCGCAGCGGCCGTCACCCTCCCCTGGGGCCCTGGGGGCCGAGTCCCCAGCTTACCGTCCCGCAGGGTCCTGGGGAGCCTCGGAGAGAGGGCGGCTGGCAGGGTCACCGTGGCGCCCAGCAGGACGGCTGCTGCAGGGGTTGCTGGGAGCTGAACCCCAGGTCCCTGGTGGCCGGCCACGGCAGGTGACAGCTGGGCTCAGGGAACCGCGGGCTTCTCTCCTGGGGCTGCCAACCAGAGGCCAGGTGACGGGGGCCTGCTCGGTTCAGCCGAGAAGTCACGTCGCTCTCCGTGCAGAGGGTCAGAGTGACCGCGGCCATGCTGAGATCACCACAGCACACCAACCAGGCAGGAAGGGGACAGCTGGACACAGGGTCCAGGAGCTCAGGAATGTCAGCCCCACGGAGGGCGCACCCCATGGGCATGGGGAGGACAGTCCCCGGGCCTGTCCCCACAGTCCTGTCCACGTGCTGACCCTCACCCCATGGGCATGGAGAGGACAGTCCCCGGGCCTGTCCCCACGGTCCTGTCCACTGACCCCCACTGCCCCCCATGCATGGCGAGGACAGTTGGGGAGCTCAGCCGTGCAGCCTGCTGTCCTGGGGTGTGTGTCCAGCGTGGCCTCCGGACCTGGGCCGAGCCTGGGCTCTGCACGCTGCAGGCCTGCTCCAGGGAGCCACGGTCACCCCACACGGTGGCAGTTATGGGAAAAGCTGACCTTGTGCTGCAGGACGCTGGTCATCAGACCAACACGCTGTCCGCAGCGCTGTCCTCCACGTCCAGTGCCCTGTTCGCCTAGAGACGGTTCGTGAGCCTCAGACCCCGGGTGGTCATCACCCGGGGGGGGGGGTCTTGGGTGGCCACCGGGCTCCGGGTGGTCTCCAGCTGGGCGGGACCCTGAGCCGTTGTCGCTGACCCTCGCTGTAGTCCGCAGGCACTGGCCTCGGGTTTCCACGTAGGTTTTTCTTGACGTCAGGAAAGCGTCCCATGCCCACTTTCCAGAAGGGTGGAGAAACAGTGCGGTGGAAACCTGCATTTCCTAGTGACCAGTGACCGCGGCTGCCCCGCGGGAGCTCTTCCCTGTGGACGGACGTGTGTTGCCTCCGTTAAGAGTCATAATGAAGCCGGCGCCGGGGCCCACGCCTGCCATCCCAGAGGCTGGGGAGGCCGAGGCAGGAGGATGGCGAGGTCAGAGCCAGCCTCAGCCACAGGGAGGCCCTGAGCCGCTCAGGGAGACCCTGTCTCTCAATAAAATGCAAAACAGGGCTGGGGACGGGGCTCAGGGGTCGGGGGTCCCTGAGGTCAATCCCTGGTACCAAAAAAAGTGATGATAAATGAGATTATATGGAACCAGAGGCAGAGATTGACAGGTGACGGATAGACACGGAGAAATGATTGACAGACAGAGGTAGACACAGATGACTGACAGATGACTGATAGATGCAGACATAGATGTTTGATAGACAGGTGATGGACAGACACGGATGACCGATAGGTCTAGATAGACGACAGGTGATAGGTAGATGATTGACACGGATGGATGATGGACAGGTATGGACAGATGATGGACAGACAGGGATGTGGAGTGATGGTTCCTAGACACAGAGGTGACAGGGGTCAGGTGGAGGGAAGCGTGGCTTTGCGTGCCCAGTCACAGGCGCGGTCTTGCCCCACAGGCGTGCATTCCTCGAGGTGGACGGTGTGTGGACGGGGCTGCCGCGGGAGGGTGGCCTCTGAGGGAGGGAGTCGGCTTGGTCCAGGCTGGGCAACGGAGCTGGACGGGACATGAGGAGGGGACTCTGTGGAGACGGCCCGTCTGGACGGACCTTAAAGATGCCCGGGGGGACGCGGCGGTCAGCGTTGTGGGGAGGCAGAACTGGGGTCCGCTCTCCTGCCGGGCAGCTGCCACCCTCCCAGGTGTCTCCCGCCGAGGGCGGGTCCTGGGAGCCGCTTCCCGTGTCCCAGGACGATGTCACCCCCAGGGACTTCCCCCCTCGTTCTTTTTCCCTGAAGGACGCTTCGCGGCACAGACGCTCCCTGTGACATGGCTGGTTGTTGAGAGCCACAGCCGAAGGGGCCCCAGCAAACTTCCAGCTGCCAGCAATCCAGCTGCCGGCTGATGATTGGCTCACAGCGGCCCCAGCAACATCTAGCTGATTGGCTCCTCGGCCCCAGCAACATCTAGCTGATTGGCTCCTCGGCCCCAGCAACATCTAGCTGATTGGCTCCTCTGCGGTGATGCTCATTGGACTGTTTCCCTGCCCTTTCAGACCACGGAGCTGCTCATTGGGGGACTTTTTGGCTCTGCCCACGTGACCCAGCCAATCGGCCTCAAGAGCAGGAGGATTGTGGGAGGAAAAGAAGCTTGTGGGGGGAGAGACAGGCTTGTGGAAAGCCAGTGGTGGCAGTTGAGGCTCTGATGATTTTTCCTGAGAGGCTGTTTTGTTTGGCGTGTGTGGTTCTAAAAATAAAGTTAGTTTCTTTTGACAAGTGGCTTCTGATTGTGCCCAGCCAGACTGCGGCAGCTGGTGGCCGTGGGTTGGTCCCTTCTGCAGCAGGACCGTCCACTCCAGTTCTGGTCTCCTCAGGCTTCCTCCTCCTGCACCCTCCCTCCCCCGTCCCCTCAGCTCTGGACACGGGTCCTTCACCCCAAATGCCCCTCGAGGACGGTCACCTGCTCAGCAGCCCCTGACGGTGCCATCTACCAAGACGCCTGGGGGTGGCCCACCCCTGCTGCCTCACGCCTCTCCTGATGTCACTCAGGACCCCTCACCCAGGTGCCCAGAGGCCCCTGGGCTACCTGTGACTCGTCCTGCAGCCCTCGTCCCAATGCGCCCCCCAGCTCCCAGTTCCTCCTCCGTCCAGTCCAGCTTCTCCATCCTGGTCCAGCTTCTCCATCCTGGACCAGCTTCTCCATCCTGGTCCACCTTCTCCATCCTGGGCCAGCTTCTCCATCCTGCTCCAGCTTCTCCATCCTGCTCCAGCTTCTCCATCCTGGACCAGCTTCTCCATCCTGGGCCAGCTTCTCCATCCTGGGCCAGCTTCTCCATCCTGCTCCAGCTTCTCCATCCTGCTCCAGCTTCTCCATCCTGCTTCAGCTTCTCCATCCTGCTCCAGCTTCTCCATCCTGCTCCAGCTTCTCCATCCTGCTCCAGCTTCTCCATCCTGCTTCAGCTTCTCCATCCTGCTCCAGCTTCTCCATCCTGGGCCAGCTTCTCCATCCTGCTCCAGCTTCTCCATCCTGCTCCAGCTTCTCCATCCTGGTCCAGCTTCTCCATCCTGCTCCAGCTTCTCCATCCTGGGCCAGCTTCTCCATCCTGCTTCAGCTTCTCCATCCTGCTTCAGCTTCTCCATCCTGGGCCAGCTTCTCCATCCTGGGCCAGCTTCTCCATCCTGGACCAGCTTCTCCATCCTGGACCAGCTTCTCCATCCTGCTCCAGCTTCTCCATCCTGCTCCAGCTTCTCCATCCTGCTTCAGCTTCTCCATCCTGCTTCAGCTTCTCCATCCTGCTCCAGCTTCTCCATCCTGGACCAGCTTCTCCATCCTGCTCCAGCTTCTCCATCCTGCTCCAGCTTCTACATCCTGCTCCAGCTTCTCCATCCTGGACCAGCTTCTCCATCCTGCTCCAGCTTCTCCATCCTGCTCCAGCTTCTCCATCCTGGACCAGCTTCTCCATCCTGCTCCAGCTTCTCCATCCTGCTTCAGCTTCTCCATCCTGCTCCAGCTTCTCCATCCTGCTTCAGCTTCTCCATCCTGCTCCAGCTTCTCCATCCTGCTTCAGCTTCTCCATCCTGCTCCAGCTTCTCCATCCTGCTTCAGCTTCTCCATCCTGCTTCAGCTTCTCCATCCTGCTTCAGCTTCTCCATCCTGGTCCAGCTTCTCCATCCTGGTCCAGCTTCTCCATCCTGGACCAGCTTCTCCATCCTGCTCCAGCTTCTCCATCCTGCTTCAGCTTCTCCATCCTGCTCCAGCTTCTCCATCCTGCTCCAGCTTCTCCATCCTGCTTCAGCTTCTCCATCCTGCTCCAGCTTCTCCATCCTGCTCCAGCTTCTCCATCCTGCTCCAGCTTCTCCATCCTGCTTCAGCTTCTCCATCCTGCTTCAGCTTCTCCATCCTGCTTCAGCTTCTCCATCCTGGACCAGCTTCTCCATCCTGGACCAGCTTCTCCATCCTGCTCCAGCTTCTCCATCCTGCTTCAGCTTCTCCATCCTGCTCCAGCTTCTCCATCCTGCTCCAGCTTCTCCATCCTGCTTCAGCTTCTCCATCCTGCTCCAGCTTCTCCATCCTGGACCAGCTTCTCCATCCTGCTCCAGCTTCTCCATCCTGCTCCAGCTTCTCCATCCTGTTCCAGCTTCTCCATCCTGGTCCAGCTTCTCCATCCTGCTTCAGCTTCTCCATCCTGCTCCAGCTTCTCCATCCTGGACCAGCTTCTCCATCCTGCTTCAGCTTCTCCATCCTGCTCCAGCTTCTCCATCCTGGACCAGCTTCTCCATCCTGCTCCAGCTTCTCCATCCTGCTTCAGCTTCTCCATCCTGCTTCAGCTTCTCCATCCTGCTCCAGCTTCTCCATCCTGCTCCAGCTTCTCCATCCTGCTCCAGCTTCTCCATCCTGGTCCAGCTTCTCCATCCTGCTTCAGCTTCTCCATCCTGCTCCAGCTTCTCCATCCTGGACCAGCTTCTCCATCCTGCTTCAGCTTCTCCATCCTGCTCCAGCTTCTCCATCCTGGACCAGCTTCTCCATCCTGCTCCAGCTTCTCCATCCTGCTTCAGCTTCTCCATCCTGCTCCAGCTTCTCCATCCTGCTTCAGCTTCTCCATCCTGCTTCAGCTTCTCCATCCTGCTTCAGCTTCTCCATCCTGCTCCAGCTTCTCCATCCTGCTCCAGCTTCTCCATCCTGCTCCAGCTTCTCCATCCTGGTCCAGCTTCTCCATCCTGCTCCAGCTTCTCCATCCTGGACCAGCTTCTCCATCCTGCTTCAGCTTCTCCATCCTGCTCCAGCTTCTCCATCCTGGACCAGCTTCTCCATCCTGCTTCAGCTTCTCCATCCTGCTCCAGCTTCTCCATCCTGCTCCAGCTTCTCCATCCTGCTTCAGCTTCTCCATCCTGCTCCAGCTTCTCCATCCTGCTTCAGCTTCTCCATCCTGCTCCAGCTTCTCCATCCTGCTCCAGCTTCTCCATCCTGCTTCAGCTTCTCCATCCTGCTTCAGCTTCTCCATCCTGCTTCAGCTTCTCCATCCTGGTCCAGCTTCTCCATCCTGCTCCAGCTTCTCCATCCTGGGCCAGCTTCTCCATCCTGGTTCAGCTTCTCCATCCTGCTTCAGCTTCTCCATCCTGCTTCAGCTTCTCCATCCTGGTTCAGCTTCTCCATCCTGCTCCAGCTTCTCCATCCTGGTCCAGCTTCTCCATCCTGGGCCAGCTTCTCCATCCTGGGCCAGCTTCTCCATCCTGGGCCAGCTTCTCCATTCTGCTTCAGCTTCTCCATCCTGGACCAGCTTCTCCATCCTGCTCCAGCTTCTCCATCCTGGGCCAGCTTCTCCATCCTGCTCCGGCTTCTCCATCCTGCTCCGGCTTCTCCATCCTGCTTCGGCTTCTCCATCCTGCTCCAGCTTCTCCATCCTGCTCCAGCTTCTCCATCCTGCTTCAGCTTCTCCATCCTGGTCCAGCTTCTCCATCCTGCTTCAGCTTCTCCATCCTGCTTCAGCTTCTCCATCCTGCTCCAGCTTCTCCATCCTGCTCCAGCTTCTCCATCCTGCTCCAGCTTCTCCATCCTGCTCCAGCTTCTCCATCCTGATTCAGCTTCTCCATCCTGGTCCAGCTTCTCCATCCTGCTCCAGCTTCTCCATCCTGGGCCAGCTTCTCCATCCTGGTTCAGCTTCTCCATCCTGCTTCAGCTTCTCCATCCTGCTTCAGCTTCTCCATCCTGGTTCAGCTTCTCCATCCTGCTCCAGCTTCTCCATCCTGCTCCAGCTTCTCCATCCTGGTCCAGCTTCTCCATCCTGGGCCAGCTTCTCCATCCTGGTCCAGCTTCTCCATCCTGGGCCAGCTTTTCCATTCTGCTTCAGCTTCTCCATCCTGGACCAGCTTCTCCATCCTGCTCCAGCTTCTCCATCCTGGGCCAGCTTCTCCATCCTGCTCCGGCTTCTCCATCCTGGGCCAGCTTCTCCATCCTGCTCCGGCTTCTCCATCCTGCTTCAGCTTCTCCATCCTGGTCCAGCTTCTCCATCCTGGTCCAGCTTCTCCATCCTGCTCCGGCTTCTCCATCCTGGTCCGGCTTCTCCATCCTGCTCCGGCTTCTCCATCCTGGTCCAGCTTCTCCATCCTGGTTCAGCTTCTCCATCCTGGACCAGCTGCTCTATTCTGATTCAGCTCCATCATTTTGGACCACATTTTCCAATTCAGTCTAGATTCTCCATCCTGGACCAGCTTCTCCATCCTGCTCCAGCTTCTCCATCCTGGTCCAGCTTCTCCATCCTGGACCAGCTTCTCCATCCTGGGCCAGCTTCTCCATCCTGGACCAGCTTCTCCATCCTGGGCCAGCTTCTCCATCCTGGTTCAGAGACTCCAGTCATGATTGTGAGGCAGAGATTCTGTGCCGTGGGACAAAACCACTCACCTCATGATCCAGGAAGCAAAGAGGAAGAAGAAGAGTCTGAGGTCCCACAGCCCCCATTAAGGCCACGCCCCTAACAACCTAACTTCCTCCCATTAGGCTCCACCCCTTAAAGGCTCCACCACCTCTCAATGGTACCACTGTGAGGACCAAGCCTTCGGCACCTGGTCTTCTGGGACATGACCCATAATCGAGCCACAGCAGCCAGCCGGCTCCTGGTCTGTTTTCCGTTTTTGCAGATGACTTTTCGCGCCACGTGCCTCGGACGCCTTCCTACCCTCGGGTCTGTTCCTACCAAACCTCTCTGGATCTGCTGTTTGACTGACAGGTGGGGGAAACCTCCCCTCAGCAGACACAGTGGCAGGAAGGGAGACATGGTATTCGTTTCCCAGTCGCTGGCTCTGGGGACGCGACCCCCCAGCTGGCCCACGGTGGACGGTCCAAGGTGAGCATCCACGCAGCACCTGAGCGGCACCGAGGAGGTTTGCAGACTGTGCTTTGTCACAACCCGGGGATGTATGTACCCTTGATTCCGAAGCATCGTGAGCTGGTCGAGTGGAAAACACGGACCGGGCAGAGCTGCCCGGACACAGTCCCTGACCCTCCACGGGGCACGTTTCCCCGCCCGCCCCGTGCTCTGTGGTCGGCCAGTCCTGCCAGGTGTCCCTCCTGCAGCTCGCTGATTCATTCGCTTTTAAAGAACGCGCCTGCCCGTGCCGAGTTCTAAAACTGTGGCCTGCTGGCCTCTCCTCCAGGGGACGATGCTGTTCCACCCCTGAGCCCCAGCTCAGCTCACAGCCGTCCACGCTGCGGTGCCTGGGGACAGCAGCGAGACCCAAGGTCCCCTTCTCACTCAGTATGTCGACAAGGCTGAGCTCACAGCCAGAGTGAATGAGATGCACGAGTTAGTGGCCGTCCTTGCAAGATGAGGAGAGACGCCGAGTGTCCACAGGGCCCACAGCTGGAAGCCCACACTAACCCCGGTCCTGGGCAGGGATCTCAGGGTGAGGCCAACTGGGTCAGGGGGCCCTCGTGCCATGGCCGTGTCCTCCCAAGAGACAGAGGAGGGGACACAGACCCAGAGGAGGAGCCCCGTGGAGACGGAGGCAGAGACTGCAGTGAGGGGCCACCAGCCCAGGAGCCCAGGAGCTGGACAGGCAGGAGGAGCCCCCTGGAGCCCTGGAGGGGGCTCAGCCGGGGACCCTGGTCCAGCCTCTGTCCTCCAGGGCGGGAGAATGAATTCCAGAGAGTTCCACCCCACAATGTGGGGTTCTGCCACCCTCTCAGGCCTCTGTTTGGCCACCCGACGTGACCCCACAGGAGCGCGCACAGGCAGGTGGCCCGCGCTGGCCCCTGCCCCAGCCCGGCAGCGGCTACCTGCGGTGCTGGCGCGGCCCTTTGATGTGAGGCCGAGGCGGGAGACGGTGAGAGGGAAACAACGTTGGGGATCTCAGGACCGTAATTGAAGTTAACATAAAAGCAGACACTCAGTGTTAATTGGTCTGTCTCCGGCATAATGTGGGCCTTGGAGACCGGGTCCCTCAGCCCCCCGCCAAAGTGTCAAGACTCACATCTTTAATTCAACGATCTTTGTATTAATTACCTCCAGATCAGGTGAGCCGCCGTCGCAGCACTTTATTAGGAATCACAGCGCACGGCCGCCCGAGACGAGTCAATCAGGGCCGAGGACGGGGCGGGCTGCCTCCTCTGACGGAGCCGGACGGGCGCTCGCGGTCAGGCGCAGGAGAAGGCCGTTCTGCCTTCGAGTCCCCGATGGGGAGGCCTGGGTCCCCGCCACACCCCAGAGCGGGCTGTGGCTGTCCCCCTGCAGGGGACTCACCCCTCAGCGGCCCAGAGCAGGGACGTCTCTGTGGGACCACGAGCATGCCAGGGCCACCAGGGTCCAGAAGTCACGTGGTGGCTGCCGGACGGACAGGAAGCAGAGGGCCAGGGGCAGGAAGGAACAGGTGGGGCCATGCAGGCCAGCAAGGACGGAGCCGCAGGGGAGGGGAAGTGCAGGGAGAGAGGGGAACAGGAAGGAGGTGAGCAGAGGGAAGGAACGTGAGCCTGTGGGAGGCCGTCATGGTGGACGGCGAGTGTGCACGGGGAGCCGGCCACGGTGGGGCGAGGAGTCACGATGGAAGGGCAGCCGGGGGAAGAGGACCATGGGGAGGTGATGGAGGGGAGGACGGTGGAGGGGAGGAGGGTGGAGGTGAGGACATATGGTGCAGGTGGGGATGGATGGTGGAGGTGAGGATGGTGGAGGTGATTAAGGATGCACGTGAGAACCTGTGAGTGGGACCTGGTGTGGGGACACACAGTCTCTGCAGAGGTCGTCAGTGCAGGGTCCTCAGATGGGCTCCTCCTGGGTCAGGGGGCCCTCGAGCAATGGCCGTGTCCTCCCCAGAGACAGAGGAGGGGACACAGACACAGAGGAGGAGCCCCGTGGAGACGGAGGCAGAGACTGCAGTGAGGGGCCACCAGCCCAGGGCCACCTGGAGCCCAGGAGCTGGACAGGCAGGAGGAGCCCCCTGGAGCCCTGGAGGGAGAGCATCTCTGTGAGTCCTGGATGGTGACTTCTAGTCTCTAGAATTCCCTCTCCTCCTCCATCTCCTCCTCCTCCTCCATCTCCTCCTCCTCCTCCATCTCCTCCTCCTCCTCCTTCATCTCCTCCTCCTCCTCCTCCCTCTCCTCCTCCCCCATCCCCCTCCTCCTGGTCCCATTTCCAGCGTCTGTCCTTGACCTTGGCATGTGCCCCCCCTCTGTCCTGCGGGAGACGTGTGGTGGACGTGAGGTCTCACTTCTCTGTCCAGCCACCTGGACCTGACCCTTGGTCCCGATCCCCAGGACATTTCTGCAGGACCCGGGGAGCTGCTGCTCTCTTGCTCCGGAAGCTTCTCCTATGTCTCTCAAGCCTTTTCCTGCTTCGCTGGACGGACCTCGTGAACCGTCCTGGGGATCCCGCGCTCGAGGGGCTGCTGGGCGAGGCTTCTTCATTCCTCAGCTGGGGACAGATGGTTGGAAATTTCTCCAAACACAATGGCGCTGGGGTTTCCTCCCACACCCTCGGGCGGTGACCGTCCCCTGCTCTCGGGACGCTGCCACCTGGACGTCACCTCCCGTGTTGGGAGAAGTGCCCTTTGTGCTGGACGCCTCACCTGCCCACTGCCTGACTTCTCCCACGTCTGGGATCCCGTGGCTACTGAGAGGACCCTGGTGGACAGGTGGGTGGGTCTGGATGGTGGCCCCCAGCGTGGCCCAGGGCCCCGCCATCTTACCCAGGATGCAGCTGGGCTTGGCCAGACGTGGATCACATTTCCCCTGGATCACATTCTGCTTCTCCTCCAGCCAACAACGGGCACCTTGATGCCCCTGTGCTGGTGGCATGAGGGACCATAAGGCGCGGCTTGGTCTCATTTTGCTGGTGAACTCGGGTGGCTCAGGGGAGTCTGTGCCCATTCAAGGTGGAGCTGCACAGCGAAGCCCCACAGTGGGTGGTTAGATCAGCAGAGGTCTATCTCCCCGTCCTGAAGGCTGGAGGTCCAAGGTCCAGGGTGGGCAGGGCGGGCTCTTCCCGAGGCCTCTCCCCTGGACTGGCAGCCGCCGTCTTCTCCCTGTGTCCTCCCGGGGCGTCCCTCTGTGTGCGTCTGTGTCCTTGTGTCCTCCTCTACGAGGACCCCAGTCCTGCTGGGTCAGGGCCACCCTGGGGACCTCACTACACCCCCATCCCCTCTGCAAAGACCTGTCTCCACCACAGGCACGTCCCAAGGTCCTGGGGCCAGGGCTGCAGGGGGTGTCTTAGGGGACACAGTTGGTCCTGTGAGAGGGCCAGATGGTTGTCCCAGGTTACTTTGGGGGTACAGGGTTAGACTTGGGGACCCCAGCTATGGGAAATGCACCCCCACCTCCATACAGGAGGTCAGCACCCTCATGAGCTGGGCCACAGGGGCTCAGGGTGCACTGTGGTCAGCGGGGCCACAGCTGCGTCCTTGGCCTGTGAGATTGGCAGACGGGGTCAGGTCTGTCCTCTGTGCATGTGGGGGAGGATGGTCGGGCCATCTCGGGGACATGGAGTCGGCTCTTACAACCCCCCCCCCCCAACCTTGATTTTCCTGGGCCCCGGCAGAGTGGCCACCCGACCAGGCCCCCAGGCTGCCTACCGTGCCTGCACCAGCCACTCAGCGTCCAGGCAGCTCAGAGGGGTCAACGGCTTGGCCAGGTGGCCAGGGGCGAGTCAGGGCTGCGGGGGACCCTGCTGGACGTGGGCTCGGCACCCACAGCCCGGGCCTGGGAGGCTGGGTAATTGCCGGTCGTTAGGACTCGCCAGCACGGCGCCCAGTCTGCGCTCCTGGTACGACGACGCAGAGGTTCGGTAAGGAGCCGCCCAGGCCAGGCCGGCGGTAATCAGGCCTGGACGTCGGGAGCCACTGTGGCTCGGTTCACAGGCCCACGGCCGGTGCCCGGGAAGCGAAGGTGGACGTGCCCAGCAGCCAGCGCCCACTCTGCCGGGTGCCCAGGAGCTGCCGCAGCCCCGGGGTCCTGGACACACCCGGCACAGGGCGGCCCAGAGCGGGCGGCAGGTCCAGAACCCAGCACCTTCCTGTCCGCGGCCCAGCAGGCCTGGGAGAGGCCCATGTGGACAGCCCTGGGGGCTGTGGGCAGAGGGCCAGCCCTAGCTGACCAGCACCTGGTCCTGGAGACTCAGGTGGGTGGACAGCAGCCCTGAGGGTCTCATGGCGAGGCTCTGCCCACCTAAGGCGATCTTGGGGAATTAGCGCCCCGCCCCAGGATGGGCAGTCCTCCCTGGCCAGCAAGGCCCCCAGAGGTCACGCATTCCAAAGGCAGAAAACAGCTCCTATGGCCCCGGACCTGGGCGGCCGACACCCAGGGACACGCAGTGTCTGGACGTTTCTGCTTGTGCAAGGAGGGCGCTAGTCCAAGGGTCACGCCAGCAGGGGCCTGCTGACCACGTGGAGGAACAGCCCCTCAGGCCGGAGGATCACAAGTTGGAGAACATGTGGTCAGTCTGTGATCACCGTGGAGTAGTATTCAGCCACGAAGAAGCAGATCTATTGGCAACAGCTTGGAGATCCCCGGAGGATGTTATTGTGGTCAGTGAAATAAGCCGAGCCCAGAAGGACAAAGGACACAGGGGCTCGTCTGTCCTGGGATGAGAGCATCAGGGAGCACAATGGCAGGTGGGGAGAGGCTGGATCTCCAAGTTGGCGCCGACAGGAGGAATAAATCCAAGCTGCTCGCGAGGAGCGTAACGGCTCTGTTAATAATGTATTGCACACTGAGAACCGCTCCGAGAATAGGCTTTAAGTGTTCTCCGTGCAGAGGGATGACAAGTGTGTGGGGTAACGCATACATTAATTAGCGCCATCCAGCCTCTCCGCCCAGATGCGTATTTCAAAACGTCTCGAGAAACTCACGATAAATATGTGCCTTTTAAAAATCTGCCCGTTAAGACAAAAATAAATCCACTTTATGTTTTAAAAGGAAGACACTTCGCAGAGAATTAAAAAAAAAAAAAAAAAAAACCTGGAACCCATGGAGCAGACGTTCCTCAGGAAGAAAAAAAAGAGAGGGGAAGAGCCGGGCCCTGGGGTGCTGCAGGCACCTCTAATCCCCACCACTGGGGAGGCTGAGGTAGGAGGATTGCAAGTTGGAGGCCAGCCTCAGCAATTTAGCAAAATGAAACAGAAAGAGGGTTGGGGATGGGGCTCAGGGGTTTAGTGGCTCAGGGGTTGGGTGGATCCTAGCCCCAGTCACCCCCAGCTCCCTGTCTGGGGGCACCTCTCTCTCCAATCTCCCCTCCCCGTGATTCATTTTTTTTTTTCTAGAAGGAGGAAGTTTCTAGAAAAAAAAAAATCTAAGTTTTACTTCTCCTCTTTTGAAGCATTTTTTTTAAAGGAAAAGGGGGGAGGGGAGGGTAAAAACCACACGTCTCCCGCTCGCTCCTGCTGACAGGGCTCCCTTCATAAGATCTCCGACTACAAGCGCGTACATGACACGCGGGGCGTCCCGGGCGGCGGCCGGCGCGTTTGATTCGCGGCGCGGCTCCGTAGGTGCACCTGACAGCTCTCAGATGGAGGCGGGCGCCGCCTTTCAAGAGCGCGCTTATCTGGGTAAATCCAGCGCGGGCACCTCCTCGGGGACCGCGCGCGCCTTTGTGCGCCCCGCGGAGCGGCGGCCCCCACGCTGCGCGGCCCGGGCCGGCTGACAGCGCCCGCGCGCCTCGGTAATCACGCATAAAAGGCGGCTCCCCGCAGGTGACGCCGCGCTCTGTTTTGACATTGACCTTAATACATAATTTAACCGCCCAGCCGAGCAGCGCGCCGCGAGATCAGGAGAGACCACAGCGCCCGCAAATACAGTGATGTTCCATCACAAGTCGCATTTGTTCCTGGTGGCGAGACGCGGCGCCGGGAGGAGGGAGCGCGGGGCGGGCGCGGGGAGGCGGGGAGGCTGAGGGCCTCGCCGCTGCAGGACGGGGCGGGCTGTCGGGGAACTGCGTCTGGGACCCGCTGCGCCCCTGCGCGTTGGAGCGTTGGAGTCCCTCGGGGCGCGCACGGGTTTGGAGACCGCTGTGCGCTGTGGCGCGCTCGCTGGGGCGCAGACTTGGGCATCCGAGGGCCTCCTGGGGGCGGCGTGGACCTGCGCACCGTCTGCGCGAATTGAGCACCCCCGGTTCCAAAGGCTGCCCAGAGGAAGGGGTGGGCAGCCAGGACGCCCTGGGTCTCCCTGGGTCTCCCAGGGTCCAGCAAGGCCGGCGCGGGCGCTTTTGCCAAACTGCTTGGCGCACTGCGCTGAGTCCTCGAGGACCCCTGAGCCCCGCGACTGCAAAGCGGCCACACAGATGAGGGCCTGGACGCGATTTCACCCTCATGGACAGGGCCACACTGCCGCGGGTCAGGGCTCCCTGCCAGGGTGGGCCCCAGTTTACCGGCCCAGAGCAGGATGGGTCAAGGGACCACAGACGACAGAGCCCAGGCCACCACCTGGCTGGGCAGCCAGGGAGCCGCGGGTGGCCCCAGAGCTCAGAGCAAGGCGCCCGGAACCCACAGCTGCTCCAAGAAGAGGGGGTCTGGGCTGTGTCCTGCGTGCTGGGCGTCCACCCACGGGGACCACGGGGCAGGTGACGCACAACACACGGCACCAAACATACACGCACACTCACCTCCACTCACAGACACCCACCCACCATGGGTCAACGCACCCACCGCGCACACTCAGCATGCACTTGCACCGTGGACCTCCACCCACACAGACCCACCATGGACCTCCACCGTGAGCACACCCCCACTCCTTCCCCGCCAATGGCCACGCGTACTCTCACACCCACGCCCACTCTGAGCTCACACACGCGCACCCCGACAGGCACATGCGGGTCACCTTGCACACCCACTACGCCCAGAACACCCACAGCCCCGTCTGTGCCAATGTCTAGCTGCCGACCCGCTCCTCTGGGCAGGGAAGGGAAAGAGGCCCCAGGAGACCCGCAGGGACCGTCACGGAGCCCCTCGGGTCCCCAGTTACTGTCCAGTGCAGCTGCAGATGGGCTGTGGGGACAGTGGGACCGTCGTTCACAGCTGGGGGCCGCCCTGGGCCCCGAGGTCACCTCCTGAGCAGGAGACGCCTGCGGTCAGGCTGGGCTTCAGCTATGGAGACGGGCGTGAGCTGTAGACGCCCGGGGGGTGACCACAGGCCCACCCGGGGCTCAGCAGCAGCGAACTGTGTGGCGGGCAGCGGGGGCCCCCCTGGGGTCCCTGCGAGCGCCCAGCCCTTCAGTGCTGGGCTCTGGTGCAGGCTGGACGGCGGCTCTGGTGGCAGAGGGGGCGGCTAGACCGAGTGCCACCAGACCGAGGGCCCCAGGCGTGGCCGTCCAGCAACAGCCGAAGCCCAGCAGGGCCTTTCTGCACTCCGTGTGCCCCGGTCGCCGTCCCCACCTGGACACAAGCAGAGAGCAGCCGGGAGAGAGGGAGGCCGCCCAGGCAGGACCAGGCCAGGGCCGGCTCCTCTTTCCCAAAGCGCCGCCCGCCCAGGAGAATCCCGCTTCCGAGGGAGGGTGGGGCCCGGGCTGCTGGGCACGGCCGAGTCTGCAGCCCCCTCTGGGCAGCCATCGCCGGGGCTGGGGCAGAGGGGACGGGGCCCCCCGAGACCGGATCCCTGTGAATTTCCCCGCTGGGCAGCCGCGGACCTCTGGATCACCAGCGTCCCCCGAGGTCACCCTGCGTCTCTGCTGCTTTTCCCAGACCCAGGAATCCCCTGACACTGGACCTGGGGGCCCCCGAGTTCAGGGAACGCTCCAAGCGGATTTCGTGACCTGCAGGGAAGCCCACCGCAGTGACCACCCAGGAAGGTCCAGCGTGCTGTGCAGGCGCTGCCTCCAACAGGGAGCCCCCTCCCCAGCCCTGGCCACCAGGAAGCCACGTCCTGCCTGTGGGGTCCCCTGCTCTGCGTGTTTCCTGTGGATGGACGCCTGTGCTGCGCGTCCTTTGCTGCCTCTGGCTTCTTTAATGGGCACAGTGTCCTCAAGTGTGTCCTCATTGCAGTGGATGCCAAATCTCCATTCCTTTTCAGGGCTGTGTAATATTCCACTGTGAAGATGGACCAGCTCCTGGGGGTCCAGGTGGCCCTGGGCTGGTGGCCCCTCACTGCAGTCTCTGCCTCTGTCTCCACGTGGTCCTCCTCTGTGTCTGTGTCCCCTTCTCAGTTCCAGGCTCGGTGCTTACTTACCGGTGACTTGGTGGCTCTATCAGGGTGGTGTTCCATGGACCCCCTGGCCACCGAATGAAGACGCTCAGATGCAAAAGGCTTTGGGAACACCATGCGGGGACCCAGGTGACCTGCCCCCGGGTTAAGGGACGTCCTGTCAAGGACGCGGCAGAAGCAAGGGGGGGGGGCCGGGGGACTCGCGGGCAGGGAGGCTGGAGGTGGCTGCAGGGCTGTCCCAGAGCCGAGTCCCCATCCCTGAGAAGGTGGCCGTGCGGAAAGGGACCTCGTCACGTTCAGAGGCTCGGACTTCAAACCAAGGCAGGGCCACCCGAGGCCACCTGAGGCCACCAGAGGCCAGAGACGGGCTCCATCAGGGGCCAGGGAACCCGCTGCCCGCTCCTCGCCCAGCTCACTAACGAGCTTCGCTGCGGTCAGGGGTGAGCTGCCCGCGGCCAGGGACGGCCCACGCCTGCCCTCCCCACTGCTGCCTGGCGGCCCGTGTCACCCGCCCCGACGGCCACCTCGGACGGTCTCCGAACGCCAGGGAGAAACGACAGCCCCCAGTGCGGTCCCTCTTCCCCTCTGGACGTCAGGGACACGGCTGGTGAGGGGGGGCCAGCCCTGCCCGGGTTCCAGACCCAGGGGTCCCCGCCCCGTGCCTGTGGTCCCCACCAGCGGGGACACGTCCCAGCCCTTTTTAAATTTTTTTTTTTTCTGATTTTGAGACCGGGTCTCGCTCACTTCCTTGGGGCCTCACTACGTTGCTGAGGCTGGCCTCCAACGTGCCATCCTCCTGCCTCAGCCTCCCCGGTGGCTGGGATTCCAGGCGTGCACCTCCGGGCCCAGCATCTGGGGTCCCCAATTTGTCCCGCAGGCCTGTCCGTCTGTCTCTGTGGCAGTCTTGTGCCTGTTTGGTGGCCCTGTAACTGTTTCTCGAGATGATTTTAACTCGCTTCTCACGGGAAGATGGTGGTCGGGTTTCGGGTTCATTAACCCAAGCTCCTTGGTCGCTTCTGGAAATCCCCGACACAGCTCTGGGGGATGGACGTAGACGTCCCGGGCTGGTACCCAGCTGGCCCCGCTGCACAGGGTGACATCCAGACGTCCTGGGCATCGGGACCCCGTGGGCACCTTGGAAGGGACGTTTGGGCCCACGCGGGGCTACTGGGGAGACTCCTGTGGATGTTGCCAACGTCTCTTTAGGAGGCGCAGAAAACAGAGGGATTTGCCAGGTCAGCCTCCTGGGCGCTCGGTGGACCTTGGCCTGGCTTTGCACAGTCTCCAGCGTGGGGCAGCCGGGGCCTGGTCCAGCCCTCCACGCCCAGACGCAAGGCCGTCTTCACCAAGGATGCAAACCTGCCCCTGGCCTTGGTCCTGTGAAGGTCAGCGTCACGTCACTGTGAGAAATGCGCGACACCATCGCCTTGTGAAGACGAAAGGTTTTGCAGGTTCTGGTCTCTGCTAAGTGGACCCTCTGCCTTTGGGTCTCTGGTGGGGGAGCAGCTGGGTCATGATGGCTGGGCCCGGGGCTCATGACCGCCATTCTACCTCATGGGCAGGAAGTGAAAGGGAGGAAGAGGAAGAGCCTGAGGTCCTAGTGTCCTCCTCATGGCCACACCCACAATGACCTCACTTCCTCTCACACACTCTATCTCTTAAAGGGCCCACCACCTACCAAGTGCGACCTGTCGAGTTGGGACCCAGCACCCACTGATGTCCCTAATGGGAATGGTGCCCTCCATGCTGACCTCCATCCTCAGACTCAGGGTCCAACTCTGGCCTGAGGATCTTGGGGTGCTCAGTTGGTAGGAGTGGGCGCCAGATGGAAGCTCATCTGTCATGGATGCCCGTCTGTGATTGGCACACAGTGATCTACTCCTTCCAATTCACCTCCTGTTTAGCTGAGTTACCCAGTGTTTGGCAACAGGGAAGTTCTTCTTGGTAGCTGACCTGAGTCTCTCATGAACTCGTCGTTGTTGATCTGCTGTGACGGGAGGCACTGCCACCCATCTTCCTGTGCATTTGCCCCGAGGTCCCTCCCGTGGTACGGGCTGCCTCCGGCTGCTGCTGCCCGCTCAGGCCCCGGGAGTGGGGTTCTTTCTTTTCCTGCAGGTGGGGCTGACCCGCGGTCTGAGCATCTTGCTGGGGTCTGCTCAGCTCTGGGTCCGAGATTCATAAAGTAAAATCACGTCGTGCTGCAGAATCCAGTCCAGGCCTTAGCCAGCAGAGGACTCCCTGGGCACAAACATCGACCCAGAGGGTTCCCAGAACAGGGCCCTGCTCACAGAGAGGAAGCGGCTCCCACGGACGCTGAGACGGGCCGAAGAGCCCTGAGGATTTCAGGACAGCCACGCCCAGGTGGGGACCAGGCTGCCCCCCACTCAGGGGACACTGCATGTCCAGGGACACTGCTGGGGGCCAGAAGTGAGGAGGGGCTGCTCCTGGCTCCTGGTGTGTGGGGCCCAGAGAGGCTGCTCCACCTCCTGCAGCGCACAGCACAGCCCACCCCAGAGAGCCCCCAGCCCCAGAGGCCCCCAGTGCAGAGGCTGAGAAGAAGCTCCAGGTGAATGTGGGTCCTTTGGTGGATTTTGGAGCAAAGTGCACAACATGGTGCAGCCTGTCGGAGACCCAGGTAGCTGGACGCCCCGTCTCAGCCAGGTGCCCGCCCGGGAGTGGCCTCTCCGCCCCACAGAAGCCGCGAGCATCTGAGCAGCCTGGGAAGGGCGACTCGTTCCGGGAAGCCGAGTCTTTCTGTGTGGCCTGGCTCTCTCCTGCTGTCCTCCGAGGTGGTCATCGGCTCAGGGAGCCTCGGACAGTCCTCTCCTGGGTCCCAAGTGTGTCTTTGGCGGGGGGCGTCCCGGGCTCTATGTCCTGCACCGTGGTTTTCCATAGGAATGGACCAGGTTTCTCCAAGGAAGAAGACGCAGAGCAGAAGTGTCCTGCCAGGACAGCGGCCCCTGGAATCCCGTGGTGGAGGTGACAGGAAGAAGGGCAGTGAGTGACGTGTCTGTGAGCAGCACCCTGGGTCGTCTCTGGGTGACTGCCTGGCCACAGCTGCCTCAGTGGAGCTCAGAGGGCCTGAGATGGCAGGGTGCCAAGGTCACTCAAGGGCATTCACAACACCAGGAACCCAGCCCCCACCCTGGAGGACAGGGGCTGGACCAGGGTCCAGGCTGAGCCCCCTCCAGGGCTCCAGGGGGCTCCTCCTGCCTGTCCAGCTCCTGGGCTCCAGGTGGCCCTGGGCTGGTGGCCCCTCACTGCAGTCTCTGCCTCCGTCTCCACGGGGTCCTCCTCTGTGTCTGTGTCCCCTCCTCTGTCTCTTGGGAGGACATGGCCATTGCATGAGGCCCCCTGACCCAGGAGGAGCCCATCTCAGGACCCTGCACTGACCACCTCTGCAGAGACCCTGTTTCTAATCCAGCCCATGTCAAGGTGGACACGGGGGTGGGGACGTCTTGAACCTGCTCCAGGGCGCATAATGACCGGCAGCTGCAGCGAAGGGGCGGCCAGCGCTGGTGACTGGCACACGGTGGGTTTCCCAGCTGGGACGACCCTCTGAATAGTCAAGGCCGCACAGTTCTGCACCTCCATGTCCCAGGGGTGTCCAGGGCCGGGCCTCCTGGTCACCCTCCCAGGGCTCCGTGTTGTCCGAATGCTATGAGGGACAGTGCCCAGCTCCTGTTCCGCTGGCCCTCGTGCAGAGGTCCTGCAGGGCGGGAGCACGGGAGGCTTCCCTCAGGGAGACATCTGGACCTTCCTCCAGGGCAGCTTCAGGACCAGTGGTGGGATGGGCGGGCCACCCCAACGACGGGATGCCACGCCCACCAGGACAGACCACGCCCACGACGGACCACGCCCACCACAAGAGGTCACGCCCTCCAGGACAGACCACGCCCATGATGGGAGGACTAGGCCATCTACATGAGGGGGCAGGCCTCGCCCATGATGGGAGACCACGCCCACCGGGACAGACCACGCCCGTGACAGTCACACACTCACCACGCCCCATGGGTAGACCACGCCCATGACGGAAGGCCACGCCCACAAGAACAGACCACGCCCAGGAAGGACCATGCCCTCACAGGCAGACCACACCCACGATGGGAGACCAAGCCTATCAAGACAGACCACGCCCACGATGGCCCACGCCCACCAGGACAGACCACGCCCACCAGAGACCACACCCTTGGAGGGTGGACCACTCCCAGTACGGACCACGCCCCAATGGCTAGACCACGCCCACGACGGGAGGCCACGCCCCGCAGGACAGACCACGCCCAGGATGGTATTATATTTCCCTGCAGAGCACAGTCGCTGTCCTCACAGGGCCACGCAGGACGGCCCTGAAGCCACCCTCCCACAGCCCTTCAGCGCCCGAGGTGCGCAACGCGGCCTCCCTTCTTGGAGAGGACATACATACGGGCTTTGGCTTTGGTCGTGCTTTGAGGAGGCCCCGGTGGCTCGGAGAACAGATGTGAGGTCGTTCTGGGCACTGATGTCCAAGAGGTGCCCTCCACTCTTGCTTTGAAGCCGGTTTGTCATCAGTGCCATCTGCGAACAGCACACGATTCAAACTTGCCTCCTGTTGAAGAGACTCTCCTAGTTTTCCCGAGGAATCCAGGTTGGGCAACAGGGAAGTTCCTCTTGGTGGCTGTCCGAGTCTCTCATGCTTTGGCACGTGGGAGGTCACTTTGCAAACACAAGGTCGGTCAGGGAATGTCTGTTGCACAGATGTCCGTGGTTCCTCCCACGCTGAGAGCTCTTTCCTGTTTCCTTTGTCCTGCACCATCTGCCGAGGGCGCAAAGGCCACGCTTCGTAGTTTCGTAGCAACAGCGCCCAGCACCCATGTGGAGAGCACCCACGGCGCTTGAGGATGCCCACGGCGCCGCGGTGACCTTGATGACGACCTTCCAAAGCCCGTCGCAGTTTAGCACGGGGCGTAACCTCCATGGCCCGGGCAGCTTGGCATTTTCGGAATCTGTGCCGTGGAGGCGCCTCCCTGTCCGTGGGACCCCAGTGTCCCTCCCAGCTCTGCCGGCCACGGGCAGGTGGTCATGTTGTCCCTGTTCCCTGTGCGACCCCCTGGTTCTGGAGTCCCGACCCCTCAGTCCACGCAGCCGGTGGTGTTTAATTATGACCTCATGCAGCAGCGCGCGGGGCTGAACACAGGTGACGGCCCCAGTGCGCACTAATCACTAATTTAACGTGACCTGGCCTCCCGTGGAGGGCACCCCCTGGGGACCTTGGTCACCTCCGCTGGGGACCTTGGTTACCTCCGCGTGTCAGACCCACGGGATTTGCGTGGGTTCCGGGGGAGCTGTTTCAAGGCACCTCCGCGCACGGGGTCTGCAGGAAATCGGCTTCCCGGCCGCCCTACGCTGGCCTGTGCGCATCGGAGCAGACGGACCCAAAGCGCTGCGTTTGGCGTCAGTTCCTCCCTTTGTCCCTCCCCCTCTGCACGCGTTTATATGTGGCTACCCGGTGACGCCTATGGGGGCTTGTTTCTGGGACCCCCTGGGCTCCCCAAGTCCACGGATGCGCGCGCGCTTTCCAGGGAACGGCGCGCATTGGCGTAAGACGGGCACGAGCTTTCCCCCGGACGTTGAACGTCGCCTGGTTGAGGTTAATACCTGCTGGGGCGCTCGGCAAACAGTGGCGACATTGTGTCGCTCGGGGAATAACGGCAAGGAACCAGGTCTGCACGTGTTGCAAAAATGGTTTTTGAGTATTTTCGGAAGCGTGTGCTCACAGAATCCCGGATGGGGGGACGATGATTGGGTTAAACCCACCCACGGAGACCTCCCCGAACCGGAGAGCTGAGTGTTGGAACTCTCCAGTCCGCGTTTCGCAGAGCCGTGGCCGGGCCGGGTGGCTTTGGACCTGAAGCCCTTTGTCCTTGGGGCCCCAGGGATGGGGCCTGAGGGTCGCCTGGTCTGCTGTTCTGCCCCATCTTGCTTGGCTCCTTGGGCAGCCCAGGGAAGGGGCTCTGCTGGGCAGGAGCAATCCCGGGCCTGGTGGGAGGCCGGTGGAAGAGGCCCACCCAATGCCAGCCAGCCAGGAGGACAGGGCTGCCCGATACCCTCTGCTGCAGTGGCCCGCTCAGGGTGCTGGACAAGGTCAAGGGCTGGCGTCCTCTGGCCCTGGGTGTGCAGGTCAGGAGAGCACTGTCCCCTGGCCGGGGGTGTGCTCCAGGTCAGGAGGGCGCCATCCCCTGGTCCCGGGTTCGCTCCAGGTCAGGGGAGCACAGTCCCCTGGCCCCGGGTGCGCCCCAGGTCAGGAGGGTGCCGTGGAGGAGGGCGCCCGCCCGTGCGCTGGGGGGCGGGCCGGCTGCGTCCCCGTCGGGGGAGCCGTGTGGGAGCTCCCCTTCGGGGCGGGCTGACATTATAGACTTATTTGGGATTTAAGGCTTAGTTAAATATGCCCCTCAAAAAAGTTTCCTGACTTTTTTGATACGTACTTTCGTTATCAGGGCATTAATAAGCCCGGGACGCGGAGCGGGCGAGGAAGCTGTCTCCCTGTCAATTACACGGGCCTGCATTTTCGTGCTCATTATTATTCTTGGATGTCCCTAATTTACATCTAAATGTACTGACTAATTTTGATCCAATCATGTCAAAAATGATAGGTAGTGTGTGGGAGGAGATGACAGGCCGACCGGCAGCGATTGCCAGAGTGATTGTCCCTCGGGGCCATGATTTAATGCCCCAGTCACGCAGGGCTGTCAGAATCCGCGGCCAAATTATGACACGTTACGCGGGCGCAGGGCGCGGGTGGCTGCACCGAGCGCAGCCGCGGGGAGCGCAGCCTCGCCCCTCCCGGGCGCCCGAGGCCGCTGCACCCCGGGGGGCCTGGGTGGGCAGCGGTTGGATCCTCTGCAGCCCTGACCCGGCCGCAGGGGACGCGCTGAATGGCGGTGACATGCCCCGAGCCCCAGGTTCTGCTCAGCGACCCCCCAAAAGTCATGCATTTTTTTTTTTTTTTTTGGTTTGGATTTTGCTCCATAAACTTCCTGCCCGGATTTGCAGGCAGCGCGGCCGGATCCCTTCTGCGGGGCGGGACGACGTCTGTGTGCGCGCTCTGTGTGCACCCATGCGTGCTTGTGTATACCGTGCGTGCCCGTGCGTGAGGCATGTGCACGTGTGTTCTAGACATGCACCTGCTTGTCTGTGCACATGCCTGCGAGCATGCGCGCTGGGTGCCCATGTCCGCATCTCCGCGCACAGTCGTGCATGCGTGTCTCTGTGCATGCATCTGTAAGTGTGTATGCACGTGTGTCGGTGTGCACCCACATACACACGTATCACACACGCAATCTGTTTATGCACACGAGTAACTGTGTCTCTGGGATGCACCTGTATTCATACATGTGCATGTGTGTCCGTGTGAGTGTGTGTGTGCGTGTGCACGTGTGTATGTGTGTGCTGTGTCTGTGTGCTGTCACATGCATGTCCAAGTAGGCGCCATGCAGGTGTGTCTGAGTGTGAGCAAGGCGGTGCAGGTGTGTGTGCGTGTGTGTTTCTCTCTGTGTGTGCATGCGTGTGTGCTTGTGATTGTGTGTAGTGAAGGGATTTAAGTAACCTTTGGGGGGGTGGAGAAGTCGGCCCTCAGGCGGGGGCTGCTGAACGTCTGCCCTTCCTGAACTCCAGCCTTAGTCCATTTTCTGTGGCTGTGACCAAGGACCTGACGGTGATCGTTTATCAAGACAAGAGGTTTCCTTAGCCGCAGTTCTGCAGGCCGAGGGCAGGGTGCTGGCATCGCTGAGGCTGCGGGGAGGACCCCTGGGTGACGCAGGCGGTCACTGCCCAGATAGGAGGCCAGAGTCTGGGAGGGCCAGCTGTCCTGTCCACCCATATGGCAGGGACTCACTTGCTTCTGCAAAACCCAGTCCCTCCTGGAGACCAGCATCGTCCATGGGCGAGGGCGGAGCCGAGACACCTGGTCACCTGTGCCCGGGAGTCACCACTGATGCCCGAATGGACCACCGGGAAGGAGGTCACTGGGACCTGCCCTTGGGGACTGTATCCTGTCCCTGGCTTCTCTCTCTGTCGACTTCCACCAGCTGCCCTGAGCTGACCAGCCCCGTGGCCACAGTGTCCACCTGGGGCCAGCCCGCCGTGGACGGACCCTCCGTCGCCACGAGCCAGCCTAGTCTCTCCTCTGATTGTTCCTGTCAGGAATCGGGGTCACAGTGAGCCAGTGGTCACTGCTGTGGGGGGGCTCTGGGAGGGCTGACTCCCAGGTGCAGCCCATGAAGGGGACGAGGGTCCTCACCAGAGAGACCCGAGAGCCCCCTGCCCGTCCCCCATGGAGGACCCAGGAGAAGGTCCACGAGAAGGCCCGGCTGGACGGCCCCCTGCTGTCGGCCGGGAGGTTTGCATCTCTGCGCCAACGTCTCCTCCTTCCTCTGCTGCCCTCCCTCACCCCCCACCACCCTGTTTCACCTTCAGCTTTCACGAGATCAACTCCCGAGGATGCCACGTATGGGTGAGCTCGGGCGGTGCCCACGTCCCCCTGCTGCCTCATTTCCCCTAAGGCAGTGTCCTCCAGTTCCACCCAGTTGGCCGCGAGTGAGAAAGCCCATCCTTTTTTCTGGCTGCGTAGTATTCCGCGTTGTTTTTCCTCCTTTCGGCATTGATGGACACTCTGGTCCTAGATTCCTTGAAACAGACTGGCTGCGAGCAGGGGTCTCTCCACTGACTCCGATTCCTGTGCCGTGTCCCCAGGAGTGGATCGTGGCTAGTTGGCCTGCTAAGTTCCCCGAGGAGATTCCAGGTGGATTTCCGTGACGGCTGTGCCAGTTTGCACCCCGCCCGCCGGGTGCTGCTTCCCTGCTGGTCACCGGCTCCCGGAGCCTGTCCATCTATGGCCTGGGATTTCAGCTCCTCTCCTGGTGGCTTCCATCTGGGTCCTGAACCCCCAGATCTTCCCGTGCCCGAGGCCTTCACGGAAGCACCCGGAGCCCTGTCCTGCCTGGTGACACGAGTCACAGAGGGAGGCTCCCAGGAGATGGCAGCGTGACCCACGGGAGCCCAGCCTGAGAGGATGCGCAGAATTTCACATACACGCTCAAGAAGTCATGGGGACGTCACTCAGTCTCTCAGGAGGCAGAGTGGCTCCTCCGTCTCTGGTACACGGTCCTGGGTGCTCCTCCTGCCCCCAAAGAGAAAGACAGCGACCCCGAGACTCCTGGGCCTCCCTGCTTTGCGTGCCCTCTGCCCTCTGCCCTCTGCGTCTACACCAGAGGTTTGCAAAGGACCTGGGGTCAGGGCCACCCTGGGGACCCCCTGCATGTCCATCCCCTCTGCCAAGACCCATCTGCACCACAGGCGCGTCCCAAGGTCCTGGGGCCAGGGCTGCAGCAGGCATTTGAAGGAGGGGACAGGGAATGGCAGGTGCTCCCTGCACATACCTGGCCGGGGCCACAGCGCCCCTGCCCATGTCCTGCCGAGAGGCGACCTGGGGACCCGCGGTGAGAAGCCCCATTAGTCACTGGCTGGGCACCGTCATGGGCCTCGTGGTGGAGGTCACAGTGGACTTTATTCTGAGCCTGTGGCGACCAGTGGGTTCAACTGAGGCTCCGCGGAGATCAGCTCGAGGCCCGGGGCCTGATTTGTGGAGGGGCCGGGGTGGCAGGGGTCGTTTTCCCCGAAGGCCCCGGAGCCGGGGCACGAGCCATGAGGGCCGCGGGTGAGGAGTGGCCGCTTTAAGCCGCCAGCGCGGCCTTTGCATTCATCCTCCTGCCCTCGCGGCCCACGAGGCCCTCGATGGCTGCCCAAGGGACCCGGGTCTGAGGCTGGGGGAGGGGGCGGTGCCAGGGCCCTGCCAGGGGCTGTCGCGAGCCATCGCCCCCCACACCGGCTCCCAGGCCGCGAGGTGGACGGAGGAAACACCACCGGCTGCGCGTGTGTGGACAGAGGGCTGAGCCGAGGGCCGAGGGTGCACCTGGGAGGGGGTGGGCCGTGGCACTGCGGACCCGGGCACCGCCAGCCCCGGCAGCACCAGGCAGGAGCTGCAGCCTCAAAGTGCTGGGTCAGGGGGAACCCCTGGGTCTACACAGCATGCAAGCCCCTGGGTCTACACAACGTGCATCCCAGCCCCTGGGTCTACACAGAGTGCAAGCCCCTGGGTCTACACAGCGTACATCCGAGCCCCTGGGTCTACACAGAGTGCAAGCCCCTGGGTCTACACAGCATGCAAGCCCCTGGGTCTACACAACGTGCATCCCAGCCCCTGGGTCTACACAGCGTACATCCGAGCCCCTTGGTCTACACAGCATGCATCCGAGCCCCTGGGTCTACACAGCATGCATCCGAGCCCCTTGGTCTACACAGCATGCATCCGAGCTCCTTGGTCTACACAGCATGCATCCGAGCTCCTTGGTCTACACAGCATGCATCTGAGCCCCTGGGTCTACACAGCATGCATCTGACCCCTTGGTCTACACAGCATGCATATGACCCCTTGGTCTACACAGCGTGCATCTGACCCCTTGGTCTACACAGCATGCATCTGAGCCTCTGGGTCTACACAGCATGCATCTGACCCCTTGGTCTACACAGCATGCATCTGAGCCCCTTGGTCTACACAGCGTGCATCTGACCCCTTGGTCTACACAGCGTGCATCTGACCCCCTTGGTCTACACAGCGTGCATCTGACCCCTTGGTCTACACAGCGTGCATCTGAGTCCCTGGGTCAACACAGCATGCATCTGAGCCCCTTGATTACACAGCATCCAAGCCCCTTGGTCTGCACTGTTCTCAGAACCTGGGAATAAATATGGGGGGTGCTGTCCAGGGCCGTGGGGCAGAGGAAACGTCAGAGCTGCAGAGCTAGCGGGGTCCGGGGCACGGTGTTTCGGGGCGTGAGGGTCGAGGCACAGGGTCCGGGGATCAGGGTCCGGGATGCTGGGTCCTGGGGTGGGGGTCTGGGGTCCGTCCCCCTGCGCAGACCCCTCCGTGTGTGGCCCCCCAGAGCCCAGGCTGGCTTCCCTCTGGTCCTCCTTGATTGCGGAGGAGGCTCTCGGGTCTGAAGTCTCCCGGGAGGGGGTCGGGGTTGGAGGCCGAGTGAGGCCCCAGAAATGCAGGGGGCGGCCGTGGGAAGGCCGGGTGTTGGCGAAGGTCCCCGGAAGGGACAGGCGGGGAGGGGGTGGGACGCTCTGGGGCCTGGGGCCTGCCACGTGGGAGGTCCAGCCAGCCTCGGCCTCCCTGGCCAGGGTCCCGCGCACAGGAGGCCCTGACCCCTGCTGCTCTGCAGGATGAGAAACTCGGCGAAGCAGCCCCGGCCCCTCCCAGCCGCCTCAGCCTCCACCCAGGTCCTCAGCGTCCACCTCCCTGTTCATGTTGGGCTGCGCGGTGGCCGGTCCTGCCTGGATGGCGGCCTCCTCTGCCACCTGCCTCCGGTCCTGCTCTGTGAGGAGTGGGGACCCCGCCCGCCCAGCTCCCTGTCCTCTGCCCTGCTTGGGCCTCACCTGCCTCCATGGGCCTCACCTGGCCTCCCGGGCTCTGCCACCCAAGAGATCCCAGAGAGGCTTCACGAAGCACAGATTTTCCCTGTGTCCCAGCAATCCCACCCCTGGGGATGTCCCCCAAAGGACGGAAAGCAGAGACTCAGGTCAGAATGTTCGCAGCAAGGTTCACAGCAGCACTTACCGAGAGGTGGACACCACCCAGGTGGACGTCAGTGGGCAAAGGCATCCGCAGAAGGTGGCCTGGAGGTAGAGTGGAATATTACACAGCCCGGAAAAAGGAAGGAGGCTTTGACACCTGCTGCAAGGTGGACGGACCTTAGGGACATTATGCCCAGTGAGAGGAGCTAGGCACAAAGGACCCCTGGACAGACTCCATCCGTGGGGAAGGTGCAGGACACAGAATGCACAGAGACACACAGTCCATTACAAACCCCAGGCCCGGGGGGAGCATCTGCTCAGGGCCTCTTTCTGGGGTGACAGAAGAGCTCTGGATTGAGCAGAGAGGTGGCAGGGGACCATGGTGCCACATGTCCCCGTCTCCTAGCCCAGCGCTGGGTGGCTGTGTCCCTCTCCCTGGGTCCGAGGACTCTAGGTCAATCGCACAGGGTCAGTGACCCTCCGCTAAGGGCCTGGGGTTTCTTTGCAGGAGGCTGCTGTGTCTTGGGAGGCCGGGCCTCTGCACGGGGGCTGGGTGCGCGGTTCCTGGGGATCCGCGTCCAGGAGCAGTGTTAATGGGCTGAGGGCGGCCGACGCCCAGGAGCTGTGCTGGTCTTGGGGAAAGGCTCCTGGCCCTGGGGACTGGGCAGGGCAATCAGAGCCCCTTCCCAGGGCCACCGTGCCCCAGGGTGGGCGCCTGTCAGGGGCCCTGGGCTCAGCAGCAGGACGCGGGGACCCCGACTTCTGCCGTCCACTTCTGGGCCTCCAGCTGCTCTGCAGCAGGACTCTGTGCTGTTCCTGCAGGGCCAGCTGGACACCTGCAGATCTGCCCCAAGGGCGTCCCTCAACCGGCCCGGAAACAGCCGGAAAGAGCCGGAAACCAGAAGCCCCTCTGGGGTCGGGTTACCTGAGCGCAGCCTCCGTTAACCCCGTGGCTGCCGGAGGCTGGCGGGGCTGCTTCTCAGGGAGTGGGTGAGATCAGGGCTGCTGCAGGACCGGTGTGCTCAAGGGTCCAGGCAGCACAGGGGTCAGGGGGGCCACGAGCCGGTGGGAAGCCGGGAAGGGACAAAGCTGACCCCACTCTGCACATCCCCCGTGAAAGGCGCAGCGGCTCCCGGCTGCAAACGCGGATTCAGCTGAAGGCCCGGTGGGGAGGGGGTCTGCAGAGTGGGTGGTGGGCTCCCGGAGAGCCTTCTGGGGACCCCTGGGCCTGAGGAAAGTCACGTTCCCCCAACAGGAGCCCCAACGTCACGGGGACAGACCCCCATAAATCAGGGTGCTGTCGGGGTCTCCTGGGGCTGGGTGACCAGTCCCCCTAACTGGGGTCTTCAAAGAGGGGAACATTATTTGTCCCCAGCCCTGGAGGGCGGAGGTGGACCAGGGGTCACAGGCTCCAGGGGGCTCCTCCTGCCTGTGCAGCTCCTGGGCTCCAGGTGGCCCTGGGCTGGTGGCCCCTCACTGCAGTCTCTGCCTCCATCTCCACGGGGTCCTCCTCTGGGTCTGTGTCCCCTCCTCTGTCTCTTGGGAGGACACGGCCATGGCACGAGGGCCCCCTGCCCCAGGAGGAGCCCAGCTCAGGACGCTCGCTCCATTAAGTCCCTCTGCAGAGACCCTGTTCCCACCCGAGGTCCCCTTCCTGGCTCAGGGCACTAGGACAAGGGCGTCTTTTTTCTCTGGGCCACTGTTCAGAGTGGACAGTCCACTGCGGCCATGTGCAGTCCCTTCTGCAGGCGTGGGCTGGGGCGGAGGCGCTTACTGCTCTTAAGGCACATCTTAGAGCATCGTGTTACGGTAATGGCCCTTCCTGCGAGATTGTCCTCTGAACAGACTCGAGTGCAGAGCACCGCGGGGCTGCAGTAGCGCCCTCATTCACGGCAGATCTGCAGGGTATCAGAACCCCAGTCCTTTTCAGGACTGAGTAATATTCCACCGTCTGAGCAGACAACGCTGGATCATTTCCCTCTGTTTTTAAAATGTCACTTGAGCTGACCCACAGGAACCGCGCTTGTGTACAACGTCACATTCGGATGCATGGTGACGATCCGTCATGATCAAACAGGGCGATTAGCATTTCCGTGTCTCCCGCTCGGCTCTGAACCTGCGTCTCCCTCGGAAACGTGTGCCGCTCCGTTTGATGTGGGGCCGGGCCGCCTGCTCTGGGCCCTGTTTCTCATTACTCCCCGGATGGCGTTTCATTTCCGCGTGGGCCCCTCTGTGCTGAAACTGTATCTCCGTCTCCAACGTCCCTGGGCTGGGGAGCAAGGGGCTGCGTCTTCCCGGCTCCGGCTGGGACGGGGAGGCCAGAGGGCCCAGGTGGACACGTGGGGACCTGGGACCTCCTCCCCTGGCTCGGTTTCCGTCACTGAGAATCAGGATGCGCTCTGATTACAGGGCGCCGTCCCCCTAATAATCCAGGAGCGATGACGGATGGCGGGCCCCCCCACTCCTGGTGGGTAATCCCAGGTGTCACTCCTTGGGCTCCGAGTCCCTCCGGTTCCTGTCCCCTTCTGTCCTGCCCGGGGCGCGTGAGTCACAGGGGATTTCTGCCTTCCGCAGAGTGATGGCAACTGGCTCTTTTTTTAAGCAAACTCGTTAGGAAGGAGAAAATGGATGCAGGAACCGCCGAGCGGGGTAATTGCTGGGCTCTGCGAAGTCTCAGCACTTGAACCCGGCACTTAACCCCAGCCTCGCGAGGAAATTAAACCGCCAGCCCCAGGAGCCTCCCTCCCCGGCCTCCAGGGAGGGGGGAAAAACGCAGCCTTCCAACCGCCCGGGGCCTCCCCTGTCTGAGAACCTCTGTGGGTGGAGGCCCGGGTTGGAGGCACAGGGTGGGTGTCCGTCTGTCTCTGCGCACTCAGAGCGCGCATGCAGCTGGCCGCGTAGACCCCGGTTCCACGGGGCACATCCGAATTCCTTTCTGTCCTCTGCGCCTGGACACGGCAGCCGTCACGGTGCGGATCCGGGGTGTCCCCAAAGCCTGAGTGTTGAAGGCTCGGTCCCTGCGACAGCCACGTCCCCCCCCCCCCCCCCTAGCTGGGGCTTTGGGGAAGAGATGACATCCGGAGGCGGTGGCCGCCAAAGAGTGGCTTTGAGTGTCACGGTGACGGTGACAGAGCCTTCCACAGGGACAGGGGATTTTGGAGAAGTGGGAAGACCCAGGCCCAGGGCTTCGGTCTCCAGGGGCAGCGGCTAGTGGAGGAGGAATTGTCCCTTGGGGACCTGAGGCAGGGGACCCCTGCAGCCGAGGGTCTCGGGGGGCATCTGCAGCCAGGAGGGCGCGAAGCCCCTGCAGGGCGGGCTCTGGCTCCCAGGTGGCACCGGAGCGCGACCCTGGGTCCTGGACCACGGTGCCCTGCTTTAAGCCTCCCCGGACCCTCGGGTCTGGGTCCCCTGAGCTCGGGCTCTGCTATCTGAGGCAGGAAGGCAACTTCCCAGGGGCGGGGTGGTCCCCTGCGCCCTGCACCGGGCAGGGACCCTCCCGCAGCTCCCGATGCACGCGGAGGGGCGAGGGCGGAGGGATTTAATAAGAACACCTGCGGGGCGCGGCCATACATCACTGTCACCCGGGGAGATTAAAGTCATTGTTCCTCGGAGCTGGCTCGGGCGGGGTGCAGAGCGGGCAGGCGGAGGACGCAGTGCGCCTCAGATGCAGCCCGACACCGCGAACCCAAGGCTTTGGGTTTTTTTTTTTTTTTTTAGGAGGTTCGGGACGAAACTTTTCAGAAACCGCGGTGCGCACATGATGTCGCGCTCGGGGACAAGCTGGCGACAAGAGGAGTCTGATTTCGAGGCTGGTGATGGAAGCAATTTTGTCCTATCACCGAGGCCGTTCGTTATGAGGTGGGGCCGGGTGCAATCTGTCACTCGTCTTGGGGAGGGGACCGCCAAGCAGAAGGGTTCCTCCCAGGGTCCCTGAGATGGCAGGACCGCAGACAGCGTCCCTGAAACCCCGGCTGGAGGTCGGGCCAAGGCCGGGCATCCTCATTCGCAGGGGGAGGCCAAGCTCCTGCGCGGCTGCCCGGGCGGACTTTGCTTTTATTGGTGTTTAACTTGGGAGCCCCGAGGGCCGGACCCGAGGGTGCTCTTCCCCTGAGCCACGACCCCAGCCCCTTTAATTTCCCTTTTTTATTTGGAGACAGGGTCTTGCCGAGTTGCTTTGGCCTTGCTAAGTTGCTGAGGCCGGCCTCCAACTTGCCATCCTCCGACCTCAGCCTCCCCAGCCTGTGGGGTTGGGGAGTGGGCCACCGCGGCAGGATAGATTTGCGGGACCAAGTCACAGGGACCTTTGCTCGGTTGTGTAAAAGCAACCTGCGCGCGCACTCCCGTCCTGGGCACAGTGCGGTTGCGCTTAGGTCGCTGCGTGCCTGTGGGTGCGTTGGGGTCTCAGGCGGTGCGTGCGCAGAGCGGTCTCCGAATGGTGCTGGCCGGACGCAGTGGCGCCGCCTCTTATCCACGCCAGGGGTGGGCGAGGGGACCCACGGACCCGTGGTCAGCACCTGGCTGGATTTGGAAGGAAACAGGGCTCACTGTTTCAGAGACAGCTCTAACTTGTCCTCTGGCCTGGGACACCTGGGGCAGAGGATGGGTCACTGTGACTGACCACCAGGGGACCACAGGGGCACCATGGCAAAGGGAAGAAGAGTCAGGGCCTTCTTTGGGGCCCTGTCATTTGCCAAAGCCCCCCTCTGGAGGAGGCGGCAGGAGGGATCCAGCCAGTCCACACACCCCAGCTCCAAACTGTAAGACAGCACCTGACTTTAAGGCACAGAAGTGAATTCAATTTCAATGAATGGCAGTCATTCTTATTGATTTCCAAGTGCTCTTTACATATTCAGGGCACAGTGTCTTCTATCACATTAGGTTGAGCATTTCTAATCTGAAAATTCAAGATTTCAAACATTTTTGAGGGCCCACGGCCCAGCCTCCAGCCTCCAGGACTGGGGGGACAGCACATGTCCGTGGCATAAGGTGCCTACTCTGTGCATCTTTGTCGGAGCTGCATGAACAGACAAATGCAATGATCGTTTCTGCATTCAACAGTTTCCCTCCCGGGTGCTGATGTGGCTGGGTCAGGGACCCGACTTTGAGAACCACTCACCTGTCCCACCAAGAGCTGTGAAAGTCGCCCATTGGCTTTAGAACATGAGCACGGTTAAAAAACGAAGAAAACCTGATGAAGACATCCCACCGAAGGAACGTGCCTTCCAATGTGTCCCCGTGAAGGTTGACTAGGGGCGGAATCTGGATAAAATGGGAGCCGGCGGAATTCTGTGGCGTCCTCCATAAAATCCCAAGGCTTCCGAACCGGGCGGTGTCCGTATCTGCAGACGCATTAACATAATTAATTACATCTTCCCGCGACAGGAGAGCCGTCGCGTAATTGATTCATCGAGGCCTTGATGGCATGGGGGGGGGGGGGATGGCTGCGAGAAGCTTTTAAAGCCAATTAGAGAGAAAAGCGTCTAAATCATGGTAAGTGGCTAAATTCAGCGACGACTTCCCCGAGATGAGCCCCGGGAGACTCTTCCTAGTTGGGGGGGGGGGTTTCTCGAGACCACGTGAGCAGAAGGAACCGGGATGAGGCTGGGTTTCTGTCCCCAACACGGGTGTGGATCAATTTTAATTATGGAGGGAGGGGTGCACCGGCCGGGAAACCAAGTCACGAGCCCCAAGACATTTTTCCCAAAGCGGAGAAATGGGTAGGGTGGCTGGATACTCCATAAACATACAGAAGTCCGGGCCCGGCTGGGGAGGGGTGCCGGCCGACCCTACTGTCCTGTTGGGTCCACGTACAACTGCGGGACGACCAATGTCACCGTGACGAGACCCCTCAGCCCAGGGGGCTTAGAGACCAGAGACCCCGAGAGTCCCCAGCTCTGGGCTGCAGCCCGAGGTCCAGGCGGGGCCGACCCGGGTCAGCTGAGGCTGCTTCCTGGTCCCAGAGGTGCCTTCTCCTGGGTCCTCCATGGTGGACGGGCAGGGAGCCCTGAGGTCTCCTCTTCCCTCTTGAAAATTAATATTTTCCACTTGCACAAGGCTGTCTCAGTTGGCAGGAGCATTGCCAAGGGCCAGGACCTGGTGGCTGAAGAGAAATCTATTCCCCCGGCCCTGGACGGTGGAGGCTGGACCAGGGTCCCCGGCTGAGCCCTCTCCAGGGCTCCAGGGGGCTCCTCCTGCCTGTCCAGCTCCTGGGCTCCAGGTGGCCCTGGGCTGGTGGCCCCTCACTGCAGTCTCTGCCTCCGTCTCCACGGGGCTCCTCCTCTGGGTCTGTGTCCCCTCCTCTGTCTCTGGGGAGGACACGGCCATTGCACGAGGGCCCCCTGACCCAGGAGGAGCCCACCTCAGGACCCTTCCCTATTGCACCTGCAGAGAGAGACCCTGTTTTGTGACACGAGGTCGCGTTCCCGGTTTCCAGGGCTCAGCTCCCGGTGTCCCTGGGAGCGGTGACAGGAAGCTGTCGCGGTACAACCCGCTGAGCATGCACTTGTGACTTAACCCGGGCCTCGTGCGTTTCTAATTGCACAGGGAAGGGAAAGTGGCCCCGTGCATGGATCTGACTTTTACTAGGTCACAGAGCGGCCGGTGGCTGGGGGACACAGGGACCTACTTTCTGAGATCAGGGAGTGTTTTTCTTGGAACTAGACAAGGAGACCCGTGGCTTTCAGAGCTGCCGTGGGGATGACAGGATCTTGGAGCTGGCCTCGGAGTCTCCCTCCCAGGTCCCTTCCGCCCCCACGGCCCTTGGATGATTTATAAAACGTACGTAAAATCAGACTTTTCTCTGACGATTCTTAGGCCGGGTGAAGGACATTCAGAGACGACGTTGCAGAACTGGCTGACCCTTGATACGGTTTGGATGAGAGTGTCCCCTGATGGCTCTCGTGTTGAGGGCTTGGTCCCCAGTATGGCCATGTCCAGAGCTGGGGCTTTGGGGAAGGCACTGGACCACGCGGGCTCTGACCTCAGCAGTGGATTAATCCGCTGATGGCTGCATAGACAACTTCGAGGTGCCACCCAGTGGAGGAAGCGGGGCACTGGGGACTATGTCCTGTCCCTGGCTTCTCTCCCTCCCTCTCTCCCTCCCTCTCTCTCTCTCAGTCTCTGTCTGTCTCTCTCTGCCTCCCAGTGGCCTCAAACATGGGTCTCTCCTCTGATGTGCCATTTCTGCCTTGGAACCAGCCACCATAGACTGGATCATTCGACACCAAAAGCCAAATAAGTCTTTCCTCCTCCGAGTGGTTCCTGCCAGGTCTTCTGGTCACAGTGGCAAAAATCCGACTGACTCCGTCATATTGTGCCGGGCACAGACGATGCATTTAAAGCCCAACTGACCACGATGTAACCATTCCCCGACTGACCGTGGACACCCAGAGGCCTGGGGCCACTAAGGAATCGGGAAGAGGCAGCCCTGCTGAATTTCTGTCCTCTCACGATGACCAATGGCTGGACTGGGTGCTGCTGTGACAGAGAGAGCCAATGAGCTGTGGGTCGACCGTCCTCAGGACCCCACAAGCCTTTCCACGTCCTTGCCTGTTGGTCTTGAGTTGGGGACTCCTCCTTCAGGGGACTAACTTTTGATAAATATGCAACACGGGGCTGCGTACCTGTGCATGCGCCCTGAGCTGAGAGCCACCTGTTTTCTGTCATTTTTTTGCTGGGGAAGGAACCGGGGCCTGGAGCTTGCTAGTGGAGCGACCCGCATGGAGCCGTCTCTGCCGCCCTGGAGACGTTGCTGCAAGGAAGCGCTTGGGTCACCGTCTGTATGCAGCCAGCGCTGGGCCTGCTCCAAGTCCGGCTGCAGTCGGACGCGATTCGCTTCTGGGCGGCTGGCAGGGTGTGAGCCGAGCTGCCGCTATTGGAGTTGACGTCCCCGGTGGACAGCGGCGGCTAAGTGAGCCCGTGGGAGTAGGTGACCCGAGCGCTCGTCAAGGGCTCCTTTGGAAATTTGTTTAAATGGAAAATACGATGTAGGCCCGTGAAAGGCGCAGAGAGGGTCCCGGGGCAGCAGCCGAGCGGCCAGGACAACGGAGGTGCGAAGAGCGACGTGCGCAGGCCTCGTGGGCTGGGGAGGAGGGACGTGCGCACCCCTCCATAGCGGAGTGGCTGGCCAGGCCTTCAGGGGCGCGCACCCCCGGGGGTTGGGTTCTCCTGCGGTTGGGCGCAGGGCAGGGCCATTGGCCGGATGCACGACTGGTTCGCAGTGGTTTTCTGGAGACGGGGGCAGCCTGTGCGTAACCAAGGTGCCCCAGGAGCGCACAGCTGCTTGTGGCTCGGGCATCCCACCCGGGGACGGGGAGGTGGGGTCATCCGCCTCCGCGGGACCGCGTGGCTGGGGCTGTCCTCTGGAGGACCGACTGTCTTCCAAGGGAGAGGAGAGATTTAGATGGGAATCCGCGTGCACACGCCCGCTCGTGCACACGCAGGCAGAAGCACGCGCCCCCGGGGATCACACCCAGACACGCGCGTGTGAGCACACGGTTCACACGAGCACAAAGATGCGCGCGTGCACAGCCAGCCCACCCTCTCCCTGCCCAGCTCCCCAACAGAGGCCCCCACAGGGAGCGGAGAATACTTCTGGAACCTTCTCGGGCCTTGACTAAGATGCTCCTTCCCTAGCGTTCCAGAATCTTCTGTCAGGGTGCAGAAGACCCCACCGCACCCCTCCAGAACAGCCTGATCTCTCCTCCCAGCATGCACGCGGCGGAGGGTTCCGCAAGTCAGCGAGTTCCGCTCCAGGCTCCGGGGACGCATTGGACAGCAGGGACCAGGCGGGAGAGGCTCGCGCCCAGCTGAGGTGCAGGTGGGGGCCCCTGCTGCCCCGAGCCGTCCCTTGCAGTCCGTGTATTCATTTCCACTGGCCTCTCAACCCTGGGCATGTCGGTCTCTGGTGAAGGCAGGCGCTGGAGGAAGGGTATGCTCAATGCAGAGCGAAGGAAAGGTCCTGGGGTAGCCCACACCACAACGCCATCTTTCCCTAGGAGACGGGGAGGCCCGGAGGCAGGGAGGCCCGATCCCGAGGAGCCTCTCACCCCGGCCCTGACGTCTTCTAGTCACTCGTCCTGCTTCCGGGTCTGGTGACCCGCTCAACCGCACTGGGCGATCCAAATCCAGGCCGTTCCTGGGTGCAGAACCTGCCCCGTCCTCCAATGCATGTCTGTATTTATTTTTTAAAAATAAAAAAATCCTTACAAATCCTCCGGCAGCGCGCGTGCCCCCCACCCCCATCCCGGAGGCCGGGCCTGCGGTAATCCACCATCTGGCGGACCTCCACGTGAAAGATTAAAATGATATACAGTATGAAGGGTCCCCATTCAATTGCTAATGCCCACAACCGGGGGGGACGGCAGCGCCCCCCGCCCGAGAGGCCGCTGGGGACCAGGGAATTAAAAATCTCCCAGAGACGACGAGGCGCGGGCGGCGGCAGGCCCAGCCCCGTTGTGTGCACGTGAGCAGAGGCCGGGTGCAGGACAGCGGGCAGGACAGCGGGCAGGACAGCGGGCAGGACAGCGGGCAGGCCCGGGCCTGGGCTCGCGGGGCCTCTAGGAGCCTGTCTTATGTAGGGTGACCTGTCCACAGAGCTCTGCGATTGCAAGGAGGCCAGGCCACAGGCCCGGGTCACCTGTGTCCCCCCTCACGATGCCCAGATTCATTCTTTCAGAGATCACCAGTGGGTCCTCGGGGGGCTTGGGGTGCTGTGAGCCTGTGTGACACCGAGGGAGGTGGGGTCCCCGCCTGGACCCTGCTCCCTGGCCGGGGCAGGGAGGCCCTCCAGAGCTGGAACCTGGGTGGTATGTAAACTGTTTGAAGAACAGCTACTCAGCCATGTCCAGCCAGCTCGCCGCCCGCCCGCCGTGTTTATTATCTCTTCCCACGGCCCTGCCTGGTCCCCGCGGCCTTCCATGGACTCTGTATCCCGGCCTCTGGGCCATCTGAATCCAATCAGCTGCAGCCGTTCCCACGCCATGGGCTCAGCTCTCCAAGATGCAGGGGGACGACGGGCTCTGACCCGGGAAGGGCCACCAGCCCAGCACCCGACAAGGGCCAGCCGGTGTTTGCAGGGGCCTCCGGACACTGGGAGCTGTTTGTCACAGAGGCTGACCCCGTGCTGCCCGCTGCCCCGCAGGTTCACAGACGGCCGTGGAGGGGTGTGTGGGTTTCCCCGTGGCCCTCGGCCTCCTCATCAGAGCTCCTGATGCTCAGCCACTGGGCGGACGGGGTCACACTCCCGGGAGGCCTGGCCTGGTCCATGCTCCTCCTCATGGGTCCACCCGGGTCCACCCCACTGAGCTGGCCCTACCCAGAGCACCTGGGAGCTGGAACCCGGGACCCCGCATCTCAACCCAAGCCAGGAGCTGGACGGTGCTCGGGTGCTCTGTCCAGAGGGGTCAGGACGAGGCTTAGCAGATGACCCCAAGAGGCCAGCGTCCCTCTGCCTCCTCCTCCTCCGGGGAGGTCCTGGGCCGAGCCGCCTTCTCTGGGCGGCACCTGTCCCCTTTGCCCCAGCGGCCTCTGTCCACCTCGCTGACCACCCGGGATCTCAGGTCCACAGCAGACAGGGTCTGGTGGCCACTGCAGACCGGGCAGCGCTCTGCTCTTGCTAGTTATTTATTTATTTAGGGCCGGGTGCTGAGGCCAGCGACTATTTTTGGAAGCGCTTTCTCCTCCCCCTCCTGCTCTGGCGGTGAACAGCATCTCCATAATTGGAATAATGCTGAGCACACACCTGACCCGCGCTGCCTCCCCGGGAGGAAGCGCGGACAGGGGAAGCTGCGTGGGGTCCCCCGAGGCCCGCCACACCGCCCTGGGTCAGGCCTGCAGTTTCGGCTGCGGTGGCCGCAGCGGGACGTGCAGCAGCGATAGAGGGGGCTGTTGAGGGGAAGGGCGTCCATGTGCGGTGGTCTCCTGCCTTCAGACCGAGGCCTGTCCACTGGGAAAGGCCCACGGAGGTGCTGTTGGGAGACCCTAAGGGGTGGAGCCTCCTGGGAACAAGTGACGTCATGAGAGGCGTGGCCTTGAAGGGGATACTGAGACCCCAGGGTCCTCTTCTTTTCCTTTGCTTCCCGGCTGCCATGTAGTGCACCCAGCAGCAAGGCCCCAAAACAGCAAGCTCAAGGGGCCATGCACCGAAACCCCACACCCATGAGCCACCATGCACCTCTCCTCCTTTAGGAGGGATTACCTCAGGTGTTTTATCACAGTCACGGTGAGCTCCACAGTAAACAGCACCTTTTGTTTGTATCTTTGGTTTTTCAATCCAACCCCTTCCTTCGAGACACACTGAATGACGTGCTGGCCTTTCACAGGGGTCCTGGACATGCAGGGCCTGGTCTGTGTCCTTTGGTGAACACAGAGGTCGCCCAAGGGATTCTACTTAGCAAATCTGAGGCGGCCTCGAGACCCACCCCAGCTTCAGGGACCTCAGGACACTATCAATGTCCCCATGGTGTGATTCACAAATCTCTGGATGTCCCAGCCTGCTTGGGCGCACAACCCTCAGGGACCTCAGATGCCCACGGCAAATCCCATGGGGCATCAGGACGAGGCTTCCTAGGTGGATGCATTTTTCGGGTCTCGGGAGACCCAGAGCCAAGTGGATCCCACACCAGGGAGGGTGAAATCTTCCATTTTTATCAACCTCCTGCAAACCCTCCAGCTCCGTGGGCCCCTTTGGGACCGTGGGTGGCTAATCCTGGCCATTCCTGGCTCATTTCACGGACTGATGGTTAAGGGTCCCAAGGTCAATGCCACCCTCTTACCACGGTTCTGCCAGAGCTGTCTACCTGCGCCACATGGGTCTGCGGAAGAACCTCTGACCCTCCACAGGAACAAAGCCACCATGTCTGCCTCCATAGAAAAGGTTTGCAGAAAAAGGGTCCCCAATCCCATTGAGCCCATACAGATTCCCCCAGAGTTGCTGATCATCGTCCCTGAGATTCTTCTGGTGTCATTAAGCTCAGAAAGTCGAAGCCCCCTCCTTACCCTGTGTCTATCTCATGATTCATGCTGGACTTTCTCAGCCACTGGTGGCCATGCTGCCTGCCACCATGTTGTATTGGTGCACATGCTGCCTGCCGCCATGTTGTATCTGTGCACATGCCGCCTGCTGCCATGTTGTATCGGTGCACATGCTGCCTGCTGCCATGTTGTACCAGTGCACATGCCGCCTGCTGCCATGTTGTATCTGTGCACATGCCGCCTGCTGCCATGTTGTATCGGTGCACATGCCGCCTGCTGCCATGTTGTATCTGTGCACATGCCGCCTGCTGCCATGTTGTATTGGTGCACATGCCGCCTGCCGCCATGTTGTATCGGTGCACATGCCGCTTGCCGCCATGTCGTAGTGGTGCATTGGCTGGCCACATGGTGCCTCACATTCACATACAGTAGTGTGCGTACCAGGCACTGAACCTGGGCCAGGGCCCTGTGGCCATCTGGAGGCCACTGGTTTCAGCCACAGGAAGATGGTTCTGACCACTCAGCATTGGTGAGCTCCTGCCCATGCACCCCACTCAGAGCAGATTGAAAGCAGACGCTTCCAGAGGCATCATGCACCCATTTCCACCTGTTTGCAAGTGTCACGACGTGTCCTGCTGTTGGTTTGTGACGGGGACTCACTCTTTCCTGAGGAAGGGGAAGGTGAACTGGTTCCTTCCGGTTAGTATTTGGTACTTGGTTGTATTTCATTTAGACACAGAAACCCAAGCTCAGCAGAGAGACCCTGCAGGCTGGGCTGTTTGCAGGTGCACATGGCTGTGTGACTGAGCTGGGTCCCTGTCACTCAAGTGCTTGCTGCATTCCATGGGGGGTGTTCGGCTCAGGTGTCCACCGAGGATCATGCAGCCTTAGGCTACGGGCATGTCCGTCAAACCCTCCCGGGTGGCTCTGCAGAGACGGAAGTCCAAATGGGTGGTCCAAATGGCCCCTGGTGCACCCCATGCTGGACACGGGCTCTGCTCCTCTCCATGCTGGACTTTGTGGGCGTGAATCTTCTGGAACTGGCCGTGGGGGAAGGCATTTCCTACAGATCTCCTTCCACCACCAGGCAGGGCAGGTTCTGAGGCCACAAGTCAACAGCTGAGTCACAGAGAGGTCAAGTGAGTGACCCAAGGCCACACAGCCGGCGAGGGTGCAGGCTCCAGCTGACCCATCCCGGGACTCCATCTTGGTGACCTTGTCATCCCTAGTCACCTCCCCAGGCTCCTGCTTCAAATACCCCTCGTCGGCATTAATGGGTTCAGTGTAGGAATTGGGGGGGTTGGTCTGTTACCTTAACTGACAGCTGATGGGACGGGGGCCCCAGACGGCTCATGGTCCCCACCTTCCCTCTTGTCCCTCTGCCTCCTGGGGATGGTCTCAGCTGCTTGATGGACACATGGCGTTCAGTAGCAAATGCCCCTTTAGGGAGAGAGAGAGGGAAAGAAAGACCCGGAAGGAAGAGGAATAGCTTCTCCCTTGTGTCTCCCAAAAGCAGGAGCACGGCCATCCCGGGTGGGAAGCTCGGGTGTCCGCTGACCGTGTCTGACCGTCTCGGCCACCAGGGTCCCAGGCCCGACGGCCGGCAAGCTCTGGAGTTGATTCTTTCTTCCAAGAAGCCTGACAGCTTCCTCCATTCATCGCTGTTGGCCTCAGGAAGAGGTCGGGTCCTTTAGGGTCCTTGTCCTTCCCTAGGTCCACTTCCAGGCCCAGCGCTGGCTGCTGGACTTCAGGTCACAGGGGGACACACCGCTTCTCTAAAGAACCAGATTAGGAATGTGTTCGGGTTGCCAGATCCACCAGAGCATCACAAAAGCACCCGGGAGGCTCTGCAAATGGTGGACGTGGCTGGGTGTCGATAAAGCTTTATTGACACAACCAAGCAAAGGGCCGGACTGGACTCACCGATTTGGGTCCTTACCAAAGTGGAGGCCTTGGACCGGCACCTGCCCATCAGCTAGGAGCTGCTGGGAAAGCATCCCGTCCACCCCATGCTAGACCCGCTGACCCCTGTTCTGCAGGGGAGCTGGACCCCAAGGTCTTAAGCATGATCTCTGCAAAGCCAGCACCCTTCCAGCTCATGGGGACATGCTCTTTGGGACACACAGGGCCCCCGGGGGCTGGGGCTGTCCACCAACTGGGCCTGGGGCTGGGGGAGATCCCCTGGTCTCTGCTGGGCAGTTTCCAGGGTGTCCACGTGGGATCCTGCCGCCATGTTGGATTTGGAACCTTGAACTTCACCAAAGGTGGAGACGGGAGCTACCTGCACGCTGGGTCCCGGGAGCCAGGCATGTACCCTCCTGGGTCTGCAGTCCAGCCACCTCTGGGCACACATAGTGACAAGGAGAGTGACCACCTGGGCGAGTCCTGACCTGAGTGGGGGCCGCTGGGCGAACCCACCCCAGGCACGTGGACGGCTCTTCTAGAATCTCAGCCATCAGACGGCTCTTCTGTGGCCGACCGCTGAGCCTCCTGGGATCCTCGGGCCAGGGGGAAGCGGTCCCTCCCTCCTGGTGGCCGTCACAGAGAGCACCTCATTATCCTAACAGCTGTAAATCCCAATTATTTCTCCAAGAGAAAAGCACTTTAGAATATGCATGCTCGGAACTAAAGGAAGGATTCAAAGCCCGCGCAAGTTCTGGTGGCGCTCCCACCCCAAACCCGTAAACCTCTGGGCTGCAGGCTCGTTAGCAGGGGGAGGGCAGCCTTCTTGCGCTGCGAGGTAATTTCAGGACATTTCTTTCGCCTCCTTTCTGCCACTTGGCCCACGGGCTGGGCTTCACAAGAGAGCCGCCTGGCGAGGGCGGGATTGATCTCCGGTGGCCGCTAACGAAGGCCCTGTGTGTGGCAGGGTGGGAATGGCTGGGGACACAGTCTGGGGGGGACGCCTCGGCTCCGGAGCCAGGCATGCAGGTCTGGATTCCAAGATCCCTTTGATTTCCATGTTCTGGCAGATCCGGGCGGAGCTGGTGCTGTGAGCAGGGTCTCGGTGTCAAGGAAAGTTCTGATCCGTTTCCTCTTGGCGAAGGTCCGCTAAACTTTTGTCTTTTTCTTGATGTCACCGGATACTTTGGCTGTGAAGAAAAATGTAAATGAGCTGAGATTTTAACAAGCCCGGGCCTTGGAGGTGACCCACTTCTGTCTCAAGCTGCAGCCTGTGCCCCACTGGCCACAGGCTCTGAATGCAGTCTCCACGCTCTGCCTCAGAAAATGGGGTTCTTTTTTTAGGGGGGATACCAGGGATTGAGCTCAGGGACCCTCAACCCCTGAGCCCCGTCCCCAGCCCTGTTTTGCATTTTATTGAGAGACAGGGTCTCCCTGAGCTGCTCAGGGCCTGCTGTGGCTGAGGCTGGCCTTGAACTTTTGATCCTCCTGCCTCAGCCTCCGGAGCCGCTGGGATGACCGTTGTCCACCACGGTGTCCAGGCAGGAAATGGGGTTCTTAATGGTGCCACTGGCTGTCTTCCCCTGGGGGAGGTCTGAGATTCACACCTGGCCTCCCTCCCCCCAAATAAATTTAAAAAGCCGGAGCCCGTGAGGGCAGGTAAGGCGTCCATGCTGGGGAGCGGCCCTCCCTGGCCGGCTTGATCTATTCCTGGACATCAAAGTTCCCGTCTCAGCTGTAATTAAGGAAAGCTAACTTGGATGCGGGGCCTTCTGGCACCCGAGCGGGACCTTGGAGGATTCTGCTGAAATCTTCCAAAGATTTAAATAATTAATATGACACTTTGAACTCCGATTGGGAAGTTTAAAAAAAACACACACAGATAGACGGAGGGAGGCCCGCGCTGGCCTCGGCAACAATGCCCTTGCCGCGGAGAGCATTTGCTCGGGGGGGGGACATGGGCAAGGGCTCTTTGTCATGCTAAGGAGCCTCTTTGTTGGCACGGGGTCTCTCTCCCAGCCCCGCACCCCGCACCCCGTGGACACGCTTGCAGGAGACCAAGCCGCTTCTGGAGGGGCAGGGCCGTGGTTTAATGGCTTTTAATCCTCTTAATCCCCGGCAAGAACGGCCATCTCAGTGCAAATCCCATCCCCGAAGCCCTCCGCAGCGGCCAGCGCCCAGCTCGCCAGAGCTGCGCCCCCGAGCACCTCGGAGGGACATCCCTTCTGCGCGCCTGGCGTTGTGGGGGGCTGCCCAAGCCACCTGACCAGCACGACAGCAAGATCAGCTGCACGTCCCGCGGCCAGCCAGGCCGGGCCTCCAGGGCGCGCCTCCGGGGCTCTGCAGAGCAGGCCGAGCTGGCCGCAGGGAGTGGCGGGCCAGGCTGCGCGAGGTGCACGCGCGTGGGCAAGGCCAGCCGGACCCTGTTAGTGCGCAAGGGCAGGCAGCTCACGGCCCAGGTCGGGCTCCCTCATGTCCAGTCCCGCTCCTCCGCGCGGAGGCCGCAGCAAATCCCTGAGCCTGACTTGGTACCTGCACGTGGGGCTGCGAGGACCGGCTCTCAGGCCACCTCTGCGTCCAGGCCGAGGGCCCCGGGGCCACCGTGGACCTGCTGCTCTGCGGCCAGGAAACGGGGGCTGGGGGTCAACAGGACGTTAGTGCTGGCGGCAGAAGACTCCGCACCCGCGGACCTCGGAGGTGCGGCACGAGGCGGGCACAGGGGCCCCCATGGCCTGGGCACTGGCCTCGCCCCTGCGCCCTTGTGCACCAGGCAGTGGGGTGGCCGGCCTCCCCTGGACATGGGCCTGGCCCCTGGTCCCTCGTGCACCAGGCCTGGACGCCGGGACACGGCTGAGACCTATGGCGTCTCCAGGCCCAGGCCGTGCGCAGCTCCTGCCCCGTGTAGGTGGACAGATGCCCCGCTGCGCTGTGGGGTCTCCTACCGGGTGGATGTGGAGACGCGCGCAGGCCACACGGGCCCGCGCAGACGCCGCCCCGCACACGGCAGGACTCGCGGACACAGCCCACACCAGGCCCAGGCCACCTGGTGCCCACACGTGGAGACGGCACCGCGGCGCTTGCTCCAGGCGCGGCCGCAGCCCACACGTGGCCGAGCGCAGGGGCCTCCCCGAGGCACCAGCTCCGGGCTCCCTGCCCGCCTCGTTCCACCCTCCGCCCTCCCGTGTCCCCGCGGAGGCGCCCGCCCTGTCGGGTCCCTAACAGGAGGGCAGCCCCGAGCAGGGACGCTCCATCTAGCGCCTAATGGCTGTTTCACGGGTCGCTGCCCCGGTGCCTGCGGGTGGCTTTCGCAGAGCTGCGGCTGCAGGTGGAAGCTGCCGGCCTCACCTCCCCAGGGAGACTGCTGTGATGACAGGCGCCGTGGCAGCCAGTTAGCAGCTGTCGGGGATGTGCTGGCAGCTCTCCGCATGGCTGCCCGGGAAGCCTCGGGCTCCGGGGAGATGCCGCAGACGGGGCGGGAAGGAAGGAGCAGAGCGGGATCCGTGGGCGTCTGCGAGGGTGGGTGGGTGGCCTCTTCCCCCTCCAGTGCGCGACGGGCAGGTCCTGGGTCCCTCTAGACCCAGGGCTCCTCTTCTTCTTTCTGATGCCAAGTTCCTCCTATGCCCAGACTCTTCTGGACGTGAACCCCAGGACATTTGCATTGGTCATTTGGAGGCCAGAGGTCCTCATACCTGTCAGCATGGAGGTTGGAAGGCTCATAAGGTCACCCAGGGGAATCTTATCCCGGGCCACACCGTGATCCTCCTTCAGGTATTTTCCCAGTGAGTCCCACAGCTCCGTCCTCCCAGATGACCATCAGGGGCAGGAGGAGGATGGAGAAGCTTGGTTTCAACAGGACTGTCCCCGTCCAGGTGGTCAGGTCCTCTTGAGCTCCGTGAGCCTGCTGGCCCTGGTCCACTCTCCCACACTGAGCCGGAACCCCACCCTGCAGACTGGACATGGGGACCATCCCACGAGTCTCCGTGCGTCACCCGGCCCGCCCGACGTCACTCAGCTGTTCTGCTTCCCGTGGACACTGCGGCCCAGGCCACCCTGCGCCCAGCTCGGGCTACGTGTGGGTTTGCTGCCCACGTCAGTCCCCCTGGCAGTCCAGGTGAGCAGGACAGAGACGGCCGCAGAGACCCAGCCCCGCGCAACGGGATGTCCACGGGCGCCAGGTGAGTCCCCTGCCAGGGGGTCCCCTGCACTGCCACCCAGCGTCCAGCATAGTGGCCTCCGTGTGTCATGTGGGGGCGGGAAGTGGCCCCAAGGACGACCGTGTCCTGACCCCAGTGGGGGACGGGCTAAGGCCTCAGAGAAGCCCACGTCCCAGTTCTCGAAACCTGTGAGCCCCGGACCTCAGGCCGGGTCGCTGGAGGCTGCAGGGGTGGCTTCTCTGTCCCTTCTCCTGGCTCCGAGGGCTTGCTAATGGGAGGCTGGACAGGGATGGCCTTCTTCTACAGAGGCCTCCTGTGACCCTCCTGACCTGCCCTGAGGACCCCTGGGGCTTGGAGCAGGAGCCCAGTGTTGGGGCTTCCTAGGGCTTAGAGCAGGGGCCTTGGGGCTTCCTGGGGCTTGGAGAAGGGGCCTTGGGGCCTGGGGCTTGGAGCAGGGGCCTTGGGGCTCCCTGGGGCTTGGAGCAGGAGCCCAGTGTTGGGGCTTCCTAGGGCTTGGAGCAGGGTCCTTGGGGCTCTCTGGGGCTTGGAGCAGGGTCCTTGGGGCTCCCTGGGGCTTGGAGCAGGGGCCTTGGGGCTCCCTGGGGCTTGGAGCAGGAGCCCAGTGTTGGGGCTTCCTAGGGCTTGGAGCAGGGTCCTTGGGGCTCTCTGGGGCTTGGAGCAGGGGCCTTGGGGCTCCCTGGGGCTTGGAGCAGGGGCCTTGGGGCTCCCTGGGGCTTGGAGCAGGGGCCTTGGGGCTCCCTGGGGCTTGGAGCAGGGGCCTTGGGGCTTCCTGGGGCTTGGAGCAGGGGCCCAGCATCAGGGTTTCCTGGGGCTTGGAGCAGGGGCCCAGCATCGTTGCTTCCTGGGGACCCAGCACCAGGCCACTATGCACCGAAAGGCACAGCAGGGCAGGACCCCTGTCCCCTGGGGTCACCTGTCACGGGGCAGGACCCTCTGTCCCCTGGGTCACCTGTCACGGGGCAGGCGCTGCAGGACAGGATCCCTCTCCTCCCCGTCCCGGTGCCTGGCGCTGACCCGGGGCAGCTGCACCCCGGGCTCCGAGGTCCCCCGCGCCGTGAGCCCCTGGACGCGGGCGCGGTGGGCTGGTCCGGCGGCCCGGGCTGCGCGTCAGCGGAGACGCCATTCAATTATCCCCGTCGGCCTCTTTTTCTCTATTCTTCTTCTTTTTTTTTTTTGTCTCCCTGAAATTGCTTTTTATTCCGGTGATGGATTTTCTTGGCGGAGGAATTGTTGGGTAATACGATAACATTTGCCTCTTGCCGCCCTCGGAGGCCGATTATGAATGTTTAATAAGGAGGACGCCCGGCGCGCGAGGACATTAGCGGCCTCTCCACCAGGGCCGCTGCGTCCGGGGTAATGAGAATAAATCACGCCGTTGCCTCGCGTCCAGAAATCAATTGGCGCTTCCCACGGCCCCGCCGCCGCCCTGCGCCTGGCAGTTAATTAATTAAGTCGCACGAGCCGGGGAGGCCGGCGTCGGCTGCGCACACGCTGATGCCCAGCGCGTGGACACGGGCTTCCCTCCTGCTCGGGGTCCCGGTCCCCGCCCGATGCGCGACTCTCCTGCAGTTTGGGAAGAAAGAGGGTCAAGGCGCAGAGCAGGCCACCCTGGGTCTCCGTGGGTCCCCTGCAGCACGTTGGGGACAGAGAGGTGGAGCTGTCATTCCCTGTCCTCATCATCGGCTCAGAGAAGGAAGGACCCTCAGGGCCCCCACCTCTGCCTCTGCTAGGAAATGAAGCGCCGATTTCTTGGCGGGGAAGATGGATGATTTTTCTTAGACCACTGGCCTCTACAGGTGACCACGGCCTCTGCAGGAGACCAGGGCCTCTACAGGAGACCAGGGCCTCGGCAGAGCCGACCAGCATTTCAAGAGGTGCCTCCCCAGCACATGTCCCCAGGGCTTTCAAACGGTGGCTCTGTTTGCAAACACTCATCAAGGGCAGGACCCGGGGCAGGGGTGGCCTCTCCTGCCCTTGATCTGTGAGTCTGAAGTGGCTTTGAGCGCCCTTCAGGGCTACGTGTGTCTGTCCACCTTATTATCTACCCACCTCGTCTACCCACCTACCTGTCCATCTGTCCATCAGCTGCTCATTCCTCACCCTCTTCCTTCCTGTCTCATGTCAGTCAATCGCCTGTGGACACCGCAGTCCACGTGCTGCCCAGGTTCCCGGGACCCAGCCCTCTCTGCACCTGCTGATGCCCGGCCCACCAGGGGAGCTCACCTGTGCCCCCCCCGTCCCGCCCACCTGGGGCCTAGGCTCCTCCCAGCTGTCCCCGGGGAAGGGGCTACGGGCGGTGGCGCTGCGAGCACGGCCACACGTGCCCAGGGCCAGCTCCCTTCTGCTCATGCAGGGCGGTGTCCATGCTCCCCTCAAGACAGGGACCAAGTGGGACCCCGGCGGGCGACACCCAAGTCCCCTGCCCCCGTCCGGGGTCTCCCTGCCCGCTGGGTCGCTGCCCCTGGGTTGTGAGGTGCTGAGCACCGAGCTCGCTGGGGGCTGTTCGTTGCTGTAAGAAAGACACCCGATGAGGAGAGATTAAAGGAGGAAAAGGTCGATTCTGGCTGGTGGTGTGAGGTGTCAGCCTCGTGCTCAGGGAGGTCACCTGCTCGCCCGAGAGACGCCGAGGCCCAGCTGGATATGGGAAGAGCAATGATTGACACCGCTTAGCTCCGCCCCTGCGGGGGGTCCTGAGTCTGCGCATGCGTTGACTTCACCCGCAGCCCCCTGGCGGGCTCCGAGCAGAGCTGGGTCCTGACCCACGGGCAGTGGACACCAGGTGGTTGGTTCTGGGGATGGGGCCGGAGCGAGGGTCTCTGGCTGCAGCCTCTGGACACGGGTCAGTCCCAGTGGGCAGCGTGGCCTCTCCTGAGTAGACCTGCAGCCACGGAGCGTGTCCATCTCTGGGTGCACGTGGACAGCTCGCAGGAGGGCGGGGGTGCCCCACGGGAGGGATCCCAGCTCTGCCTCAGGGGCGGCCTCCTGAGGACTGGGTGGGCTGCGGGCTGCTGTCCACCCCCTGCTGGCCGTTCTCCACCAGTGGGGGTCCTGCTTGAGGGCCTGAAAGGGTGGAGTGAGTTACGCCAGGCCCAGTGACCCACACCCGGCATCCTGGCTGGGGAGGCCGAGGCAGGAGGATGGCGAGTTCAAAGCCAGCCTCAGCCACAGGAGGCCCTGAGCAGCTCAGGGAGACCCTGTCTCTAAATAAAATGCAAAATAGGGCTGGGGACGGGGGCTCAGGGGTGGAGGGTCCCTGAGGTCAATCCCTGGTACCGCCCCCCTCAAGAGTAGTGTATTTAAGATATGATCAAAAGTCTTATTTAAAGTATCGTTAAAAATAATAGCGACACACGTCGGCGCACGGCTGTTGGAAAGGCTGACTGACAGCCCCGCGCGTTCCCAGGAAAATCCAACTCACCCACTGGCTGCAGACACCGTGGACGACCCGAATTACCCCTTAACCATGAAATAAATTGGACCAGTCACAAGCCATAACTATGCTCCCCCAGCAAACGGAATCCGCTCCCGAGCAGAATCTACCAAACATGTCAGGAAGGAAAAAATAATTCCCCTATTATGCAAATCCCCCCACCTGCCCGGGTTTCTAGATGTGCAATCTGTAGTGGAAGAGGAAGGGCCATCTCCATAATACACCCGAGCGCCTAGGTTGCACTTAACCGAGAAATAAAGACGCTTGAAAATACCACACTGTATAAGAGAGGGTTTTTTTTTTTTTTTTTTTTTTTTTAAATGTTAAGGGCCTAGGAATGAATTTAGCAAAAGATGTCGGGGATTTATTTATAAGGAAGGGGATAACACTTTACTTTTTTGGAAGGTGCTGTGTTCGTTTCCTGTTGCTGCGTAACAACTTACCGCCTACAAGAATCAACATCTGCTCCCGGGGTCCCCGGGCAGCTGCAGCCTCACAGGTTTTAAATGAGACCCCATTTTTCTTTTCTTTTTAAATCAGGGATGGAACCCAGGGGTGCTGAACCGCCGAGCCACGTCCCCAGCCCTTTTTATTTTTTATTTTGAGACAGGGGTCTCGCTGAGTTGCTTAGGGCCTTGCTAAGTGGCTGAGGCTGGCCTCCAACTTGCGGTCCTCCTGCCTCAGCCTCCCAAGTGGCTGGGATCACAGGTGTGCACCGTGGCACGCGGATAATTGTGGCTTTTCAGTGTCTCTTAATGAACTCGGTGCCGTTCCATTTCTGCCACTCTGGGGAAGGGGCAGAGCCAAGCGCTGCCATTTTGAGGGATGCATGCTTAGGTGCCTCAACTATCTTTAATTCTTTTTTAAATCAAGAAATCAAAGACGGCCCGATGCCGGGATGATAGCCGCGGGGCACCGTGTCTGGAAGTTGGCTCTTCGGAGGGACTTTGGCGTCGCTGGGCATGCTCCCTCCGGACCCACCCAAGAAACAAAGACAATGTCAACTATAAGCAGAGAGACGGCTCGGCCGCACCTGCCACCTTCTCCTCTGCCTCTCTTTGCTTTGCACACGCACAACCCAGCGGTCGAGTGGCTTTTATCAGTTTGTCCGGCCTTGCCGGGCAGGGGACAAGTTCCTTGCTCACAGGTGGCAGGTGGCTGCGGAACAGGGATCCCTTTCCTTCTGAGCAACCTGAACAACTGTCCTGGTCGGTCAGGACCATCCTCAGGCTGAGCCTGGGAAACCCGATGCCTTCCTCCGACTGCAAACGATTGCTTCCTTTTTAAGCAGAAAGTCTGGGAATTTGGTGCAAAAAAAAAAGGGGGTCTTTTTTTTTTTTTTCCTTTAACAACCCCCTGAAGACCACTTTCCAGCCGTGACAGCACTTGGCTGAGTTTACAGACTCCAGGCCGACACCTCCCCCTCCACAAGTGGCCCGACGGTGACCTCTGGTGACCTGACATTCCTGGCGCGGGAACGCGGGTCTCCTCGACAGATGGCTTCCATGTCCACCTAAGTGGTATCACATGGCTCCGTGCAGCGCGGCTCTCGCAGGAGGTTCGCAGGCAGCAGCGGTCAGGCCCGGGCAGTCAAGACGCCGTGGAAATGGAAGTCAAAAAGCACCAGAGTGCTGGGCGCGCTGGTGCCCACCTCCAGTACCCGCCCCTGGGGAGGCTGAGATGGGAGGATCCCAAGCTGGAGGCCCCAAGCCACCGAGCAAGACGGTGTCTCTCAATAGAAATAAAAATGGCTGGGGACGGGGCTCAGCAGGTAAGGGACCCTGGGTTCAGTCTCCAGTACCAAAAAAAGGGATCCCGGTGAGCTTCATCCCGGAATCAGAGGAAAGGAGAATCTTTGGGTGGATGCGGGCGCGGAAGGCGGTTCGCTCTGGGGAGCAGCTGGTCCAGGTGGAGAAGCTGAGGCCGGAGCTGCCTGCACCCAGGACCAGAGTGGACGGCAGGTGGAAGGAAAAGGCAGAGCCACGGGGGTCAAGGGACCCCTGACCTCCCCTCACCCCTCACCCTCCAGCAGCCCGATGGCTCCTGATGGCTCAGGAGGGACCTCCGTGACACCTCCTCACGACAGCTGCGCGCACCTTGGGGCAGCAAGAGGATCCCACAGAGCCGCCCGGGACGTGAGGTGGTCCCCCTGGACCCTGTGTATCTTTATCGGGGACCTGTCAGTTCGCCTTAGGCTGGGGAGAGCCGCGTGCACGTCGGAAGGCTCCCCGCACCCTGCCTGGGTCTCTGCCCTCCCAGGACATTGTGCTTCCTTTTGTCTTAAACCCTCGGTGCATCCCAGGTCCTTGGGCCATGGCGGGTATTAGAGTCCCGGCTTCTGCAGAGGAGGCCCCCGGAGCCTGCAAAGGGCTGCATCCTGCGCGGGGCAGACCCCGGGGCTGGAGAGACTGGCACCTTCTGAGTCGCCTTCTGCACAAACCCCCGTTGATTCCCGAGCATTTGCAGTCGTGAAACCGTAAGACACGTTCAGGTTGGGTTCTCTCAAGGTGCACTTCTATGTTAGGCCTCTCTGGAGAGAAGTGGGGAGTGTCTTGTGGGCCTCGGGGCCAGGCACGTGCTCACAGCCTCCTGGGACGGAGGATGGCGGGCAGCCAGGTGGGGGAGGGACCCCTGGGAGGCCACCTGTCCACCTCCCTCCACAGCCAACTGTATTCTGTCTTCCACGGAGAAGCAGGTCGTGTGTGGGCTGTGTCCACCCCTAGGTGGATCCTGTCCTTGGACTCCACCCTGTCCCTGGCCTCTCTCTGTGCTTCTGCGGCCCTGGGCTGAGCAGGTCCCTTCCGCCCCGGGGTGGCCAGTCGTGGGCTGAGTCCTCTGAAACCGTGAGCCCACACCTAAGTCCTTCTCAGGGATTTGGGCCACAGGAACCCGAGGTTGAGGGGACCCAGGTGTCTGCAAGCTGCGAAGCAAGAGGCCGAGAGAGCCACCCCAGGAAGGTGGGAAATGAGGTCCTGGGGCGGACCTGGGGTCCATGCCTTGCTGAGGCCCATCGTCGAGGGGCGGGTCCCTGGTGCCGTGGTACCTGGGGACGCTACTGTCCCAGACAAGAGGGGACCTCCGGGGGCTCAAGACAAGGTGGCCGCCTGTTGTTTTCTGCAGAGAACCGTCAGGTGTTGGCTAATGGGACGGATTCTAGAGAAGGAAATCCAGGGTCATTAAGGGGGGGACCGGCTTGCAGAGCAGATGAAAGGTGTCCCCCACGCTGCAGCCCAGCGGCTCCCCGACTGGGGGGGGGGCAGGGACACTTGAAAGATGGCGAGCCTGGCCAAGGGGGGACCCGCTTAGCATCGCATCAGGAGTGATAATGAGGTGAACCGGGATCCCAGGAAGAAAGGACGAGGGGGGGGGCCTGGACTGTCCAGGCCCCGTGTCCGACAGGGAGTGTCCCCCGATGGTAGAGGTGACCCTGGGGGGAGGGACGGCCACACAGAGGAAATGCGGGGCTCGTTTTACAGGAGTGGGGGGCCACCACCTTGCATCTGGGGAGCGTGTCACCATGTCCACTAAGTGACCCCTGCTCCCGGGCTTTGATTCTTTCATTTGGTTCTTTCAGACATTGGCAGGGAGCCAAGGAGGCGCAGGAACAGCGGCCTCCCTCGGGGGGCGCGGAGCTGGGCTTTCTGTCCTGCTCCACGTGTCCTGTGGGCTGGTGGCTTCGGGGACGCTGAGCTGCGGCAGGACTGTCCTCCCCCGACTGGTGCCCGGAAGGCCGCGATGTCTTTGAACTAAGTCATTTTAGGCTGCGGGGGACTTTGGAGAGCCGCGGGCGGGCTTCCAGTCGTGCGCAGAAGGCGAGAGGCCTGCGCCGAGGAGCCGGCCACGAATGCGCGCTTCGAGGCTGCGTGTCCACCTTGGGCGGGGTGGACAAGGACCAGTCCTGGGAGCAGGGGCCTGGGGCACACACTGGGACCTGCAGGATCGTCCTCGGATGCGTCCATCCACAATGGCCTGCGAGGCCGGGCCGGCTTCTCCCGGGGCGCACCGAGCGCGCCATGTGGACCCCATGGCCCCCGAGGACCCCGCAGCCGGAGGTGGCGACTCACAGCAGCCGGAGGTGGCAGAGGCTCCCTGGGTGGCCTGGAGCCGCCCGAGACTGTGAAATGGCGCAGCTCAATTAGAGTCCAGCCTCCCCTCCCGGCGCCCACAGAAGGGGGCTTTTGTTAGGAGACCCCACCTCGCTGGCCGCGGCTGTAAATCTCAAGAAGGGGACGTGGGCTGGCCCTGGAGGAGGGGTCAGGGGCCCTCTGCGGATTGTGGGTCGGAGAGGAGGAGGGTCGGGGAGGCACCCCCATATTTACGAGGCGGTGGCGCTGGGGAAACCAGTGGGTCCCCAATGGGGTGCGCGCTGACGCTCCGCCCGCTCCGGGGTCCTTTGTTCCCTTCCGTGATTCATCTCTCGGCGGATGGAAGTGAAACGAGGATTTATCCCTGAAAACGGACGCGTCTTCGTGCCAAAAAAACCAACAGGGCGCAGCCCGGGTGCCGAGGGGCCGCGGGGGGCTCATTAGCCCCGTGGTTTGTGGCCTCGCTGGGCTCCAACGGGGACGAGCGCGCAGAAAAAGCGCTAAAAATGAACACCCGGGGCGCCGCCGGGGAGCCACCCACCGGCCGGGTTGGACACGGGCCTCGAGGACGTCACTCCTGGGGCCGGCCCTGCAGTGTCCACGTCCCCGGGCGGCGCGCCCCGCCTCAGCGCCCTTCTGTCTAGGCCCCAACCGCGGGGAGGGCTGGGCTCCCGGGGCGGGTCCTGCCCTGGGGGTTAGAAACCACCTTTCCGGACCCTGTTTATTTTAAGACCCGGAAAGTGGCTTGGGGCCTTGCTCATTTGCTGAGGCCGGCCTCCAGCTAGCGATCCCCAGGCCTCGGCTGTCCAGGGCTGCCGGGATTACAGGCCTGAACCACTGTCTCTGTCTCTTTTTTGGGTACCAGGAATTCAACTCAGGGGACCTTAACCGCTGAGCCACCCCCTCAGCCCTTTTCATTCTTCATTTTGGAGACTGGGCCTCGCTAAGTGGCTGAAGCTGGCCTCCGACTTGTGATCCTCCTGCCTCAGCCTCCAGAGCCACTGGGCTGACAGGTGTCCACTCTCACGCTTGGGCCAGGATGTTGGCTTGGAGTCGGTGACAACTTGCCCAGGGCCACTGCAGGGGAACAATCCCCTTGTCACTTAGTGATGGAGCCCACTGTCCCTGCAGAGTGCTTGGGTCCCTGAAGCCAGGTTCCTGGTGGCCCTGTGTTCCCAAGGGACGCCCCGCAGGCTCCTTTTCCCTCCTTGTCTCCCGAAGACCGAGGCTGGACCCAGCCAGCAAGACGGAGCCCAAAAGGAGGCCTCCCCTGGAGCCAGGAGTTATTTTAAAAACCTTGGTGACTGGGGCTCAGGCACCGATCGGGAAGTGGACGCCCACAGACGTGGCCTCCTTTCACCTCTATTTTTAACTTTTAAGGCCAGGAGACAGGACAAGATGGGAGATTAAAAAAAAAAAACAAAATCATCTGGCCCTGAGTTGATCAGAAGGAAGACGCTCTTGGGAATTCCCGGGGGGCCCAGCCCGTGGGACGCGGCCGCCCACGCTGGCCCTTTGGTGGAGAATCTCCCAGCAATTTCTGGGTAAAACCGGAGGCTGAGACTGTTTGCAGTCAGGGCTGCTCGGGCCCAAGGTCTGTGAATCCGGCGTTCTCCCGAGGCCGCGGGCAAATGGGTGCCCAGGGGAAGGGGGGGTGCTGGGGCCGGCCGCCAGGGACGTGGCAGAACTCGCCTTCGCCTGGTTGGTTTGCAATTAAAACGGGCGTCAAGGACAGAAAAGGGACCCCAGGGCTTCCTCCCCGGGGAAACGGTCCTTCTGACGACGGCAGATTCAGTGGAGAATTTCCCTGGTGGGTTTCAGCTCCTCTGCACCCAGAATTTGAGCTCCTTCTCCGCACGCCGTTGTGCCCCCCCCCCAGATTTGCACGATTTTGGTTTCAGGGGAGACGCTGCCTATGTCGGTGTCCACGAGGCTCCAAGGGGTCAGAGAGATTTCTGGGTCCCCCTGCCTCTGAGGTCCAGCCACCTGCAGACCCCCAGTGGCACATGCACTTGAGCCCGGCATGGACCGGAGGATGTTCCTGGTGGTCCTAGTGGACCCACATCTCACATCGGGGCAGAGGGAGAGGTGATGGGCAGGTGAGGAGGGCACCACCCGCCTCGGCTGTCAATCAAGTGTCCCCCTGGACGGTGCGAGACCATCTCCCAGCCCAATTGCTACCTGCACCCAGTGCAGAGGCCCCTTGGCCCGGAAACCAAGGATTTCAGGGTGACAGGTGAGGGGACCCGGGAACACGTTCCCAGGACAAAGTGTTGGTCACGTGCAGAACTGAAGGACACTGGGCCCCACAGAGCCTGACGTGTGAGCCCCATGAAGGGGACAGGCTGGGGAGTGCCACGTCCCACCCGTCTGGGGACGGCAGGGCGTCAGACATGCAGTGACTTGGGTTCTGTGGTGTCCCCAAGTGCCGGCGTTTCGTGGTGAGCACCCTCATCTGGACAGCTCCGGAATCTGGACTTGTTTTCAGTGACGCTCAGAAGGTCAGCTGCGAGGGGTCAGATGGGTGGGCCCACTCGGTGTTGGCAGGGAGGGTCTTTGGAGAGGGCGTGAGCAAGGTGACGCTTGGGGTCAGCTTTTTCATTGCTGTGACCAAAAGACCAGATGAGAACAACTTAGAGGAGGAAGAGTCTCTCTGGGGCTCACGGTATCCGAGGTCCAGTCCCTGGTGGCCGACTCCATGGCTCTGGCCCAAGGGGAGCAGAACAAGATGGCGGCAGGGCCTGGAGGAGGAGAGCAGCTCAGGACAGGGCACCAGGGAGCACAGAGAGCTCTGCTCACCAGGGACAGGACAGAGACCCCAAAGGCACAGCCCAGGGACCCCCTCCTCCAGCCACACCCACCTGCTGCAGTCACCACCCAGTGAGTCCATTCAAGTGGATTAATCCACTATGAGTCTACACCTGTCATAATCTAATAATTTCACCTCTGAGCATTGGGACATTGTCTTCTGGGCTTTGTGGGGAACACCTCGTCTTTTTCAAGGAAGGCATCTTGGCTACGAATTTCCCTCTGGAGATGGCTTTGGCTGCACCCCGTAGACATTTTCTGGGTAGGTGTCTGTGGTTATGAATCTCCCTCTTAGAACCGCTTTAGCTATGCCCGGCAGGCTTGGGTACATTCTGTTTCCCTATTCACTCGTCCCAGGAAATTTTTAAAAATCGCTCCACTGATCCACTGGTCACCACCCACATCCCACATGTTTGGGTCATTTCCAAAATGATGCAGAATGGCCCTCTGGTGGGACCTGCAGCCCCCGGGTCCTCTGCCAATGCTCCGTCCCTACAATCTCAGCAGTGACCCTCTCTGCTTCTTCTTTGAGATCTTTGCTGGCATAACGAGTCTCAGGTCCCGTGTCTTGTGGTAGATTCTGCATTTCTGTCAACTTTTACCTATTTATCTGTTCTCTTTAGATGCACACGGGACTAGAGCGCATTTCGGCACTTCCCACTTACGTGGTGTGTAACTTCCCATTCTTGCGGTTGGATGTGATGTGGACAGGTCGTGGGTTCATGTATGAACCCGGGAAAGTGATGTCTGAGTCATTCCACTCTGTTTCCTGTTCCCATCCCCCACCCCGTTTAATCCTGGGAACCTCCCCTCCCCCCTATTGTGAGTCAGCATCTGCGTATCAGGGAGAATATTCAGCCCTTGTTTTTTTTTGGGGGGGGGTGTTGGCTTATTTCACTTAGCACGATCGTCTCCAGATCCATCAATTTACTGCCAAATGCCGTTAGTCATTGCGTTCTTCTTTAAGGCTGAGTAATATTCCACAGAGTATATGCACCATATTTTCTGTATCTATTCATCTGTTGAAGGGCACCTAGGTCGGTTCCACAGTTGAGCTATCATGAGTGGAGCTGCTCTGCACACTGATGTGACGGTGTCCCTGTAGGGTGCTGATTTTAAGTCCTTTGGGTATAGACCAAGGCATGGGATATCTGGGCCACACGGTGGTTCCATTATGAGTTTTCTCCTAGATGGAGCGTCTCCCTGCCCCGCACACCCGACCTGCTCCAACCCCTGCAGGATGAACCCTGGCTTCAGGAGAGGCCCCCGGGGAGCATTCGTGTGACATCGTGCAGGGGTGTGGAGAGTGCACCTTTGCACCGACCCCGGCTTATGGAAGCATCAACCTGGGAAGTCTTCAGGACATTTTTTCTTTCTTTTTTTCTAATTTACCGGAGAACCCGGCCTTCCGTTGGGGGTGGCGAATGTTTGCTAAGAGAGTCCCGCTCCGTCGCTCAGGGGGACTGACAGCTTCCAAACACGGGCCGTCAGCGCGCGGTGACCCGACGCCGTGTTGATGCTCCGACTCTAAATGAACCAGACACATGTGGATCCAATTTACTTCTTAACGCGTGGGCTGAAAGGGCTTGGGCCAAAAAGCGATTTGGTGCGCAAAGTGCGCGCTAATCCCCGACCTTGGAGCGATGGTTGGAGACGCCTCTGTAAACACCGGAGGCCCCGGCGGGCCCTGAGTGACAGCGGAGCGCGCACCGTCCCCCTGGGCTGCTGGGGAGGCCCGAGCCTCCTGTGTTAGACCTTTGCAGAAGGCTCGGGGGTGACCAGTGGGTTTGGGGGCCTTGGAGAAACGGCGGGAAAGGACAGTTTGCAGGTGCCCAGGTGCGTTCCAGGGCTACCCAAGCCTCACTTCGGACCCTCTGGAGTGTACAGGTCCCTGTGCCCCAGCTTCCCCGGGAAGGTGGCCTGACTGGTCATGCTGGGGTGTGTCCAGAGCACGAGGCATCCAGGCTGCCCCCCGGGTCACCGAGGGCTGCACCTCCAACGGCCCATGAACCTTTAGCCGGGCCGACAGCGACCCAGGCACCTCCGCCAGCCCCGTCTCCAGGGTTCTCAATAGACCCCGCGGCTGGGGACGCCCAGATTCCTGTCCCCACCCCCCTCGGGGGGTCCCCACCGTCTAATGAACGAGGGAGACGTTCAAGAGGAAACGGGGGAGCGAGCCGTGTCACCAATTACACAAACACGTCGGTTTGTTTGTATCAATAAGGCTCACGGGAGCCAGGTCTCCTGCATCGAGTGTCACTCGGGCCGCTGTCACTCGGCGGCGGGATGAGAGCGACGCGGGGCGGGCGGGCGGGCGGGCGCGCGTCTCTCCCGCGCTCCTAATGGCGCTTGGCACCGCTGTCAGGAAGACAGGGCTGGAGAGGAGCCGCGGACCATTAGGGATGAAGCCGCGAATGATCGGAACAAATAGGGTCTTAATCTCCTGAGAAGGCGACGTCGCCGCTGTCCCCTGCGAGGGAGGAGCAGCGGCAGAGGCGCTCTGGGGCGGGTGGCGTCACCTCCGCCGTCGCCGTGGCTCGGCAGGGCAAGGGCCCTCGTGCGCCCTCTGGACCCGGCAGGGAAGGGGGCACCCGGGCGCGCGGGGACTGCGCTCCGCAGAGGCTCCCAAACGCAGGCGGGTCCGCGGTGCGCGCGGAGGTTAGGGAGGGCTTTGCATCCAGGAGGAAGGGGACTGGACGCTGGGCACAGACCACACGCAGCCCCCTGGGGTCCCGTGCTTGCCCCTGGCTTTGGGGAGGTCTCCTCTGAAGGGCAGGTGTGGCTTGGGGTGGGGAAGGACCGCCTCAGGGTGGCGCGCACCGGGCCAGGACGCAGCGCCATTCACTGCCGAGTTTGGGGCCCAGGGACCCGTCGACTGGTGTCCGAGGCCTGCCTTGTGCCATGTGAGCTGTCAATCAATCCCTGGTCCCCGGACAACCCTCTGTGTTGAGTCCACCCTCCTCAAAAGGTTGGTGAGTGGCTCCTTTATAGATTCACGTACCAACACCAACCGCCTGTGGCTTATTTCAGAGTCATTTCTTGGTGACTGTATTTTCTCGTCTCTGGAAAGCCCATAACGGGGTCAGGAGCATGGTCTGCGCCACAGAGAGCAGAACCTTTTTCCCTTTTTCATGGCTGAATGATATTCCACCACATGAATCATGGTTTGTGGGTCCATTCACCCTTGGACAGTTGGGTTGCTCCGGGGGCCGAGTTTCTTGCACACAGTACGTGCTCAATAAATGCACGGTAGATGGAACTCAGGCGGCAGAAGAGACACCACCCGCATCTCGTCCACCACGCGTGGATCAAGGTACTGGGTCGTTATTTTCCTGATGGGTAAGTTTTCCCTCTCGGTTCTTCTCCCCTGTTTGTCGCGGCTCGGCTTCATCGCCACAGCAGACTGGAAGGTCCACTCCGGCCGTTGAGCCAGATGGACCCTCTTGCCCCTGAGACTGAAATTCTCTCTTTTGAGGCTTATTGAGGGCCCTCATCCTGGTTACCATTTTGTGCTTGTGAAACTTGGGCCCTGATGGCTGCTTGGACCCTGTCCTCCTCCTCGGCGGCCTCTGCTGGGCTCCTGGGAGACCGACCTAAGGACCAGGAGAGGACGCCACTTCAGTTCTAGTTGGAGGGGGGAGTCTGTCGAGTTCAGAGACTGAATTGGTGCTTGCCGATCCCTTGATGGTCTACAGCACTTCCAAAGAGGCGATGTTAACTGATAATCAAAGGCCGTGAAAACGGATAATTCTGCCTTCGTCCCGAGAGTTAAGAGGCAGAAGCAACCCAGCATCCCCCCACGGAGGGCCACATAAACGGAACACGGCCCCTCCACACGATGGAATGCTACGCAGCCAAGAAAAAGGGATGGGGCTCTGACACATGCTACCGTGTGGGCGAACCTGGGGCACGTCATGCTCGGTGACACAAGCTGGTCTCCAAAAGGCCAGTGAAAAAGGACTCCATTTACACGTGGTCCCTAGAGCTGTGAAAATCCCTGAGACAGAAAGTGGGGTGGGGGTGGGGTGCCGGTGGCTGGAGGGAACGGAATGGGGGGGAGAAGACGGGAGGTTTGGTGGCCTCTGACCATCCTGCGCCCAGGGGGAGGGTCCAGCCGCTGTCCCTTCCCTATGGGGACCGCTGAGCTGGGGCGGTGGCACTGTCCACTCCGTCCGACTCTGATCTGTATACGGTCACTGTTGTTTGTACCATTTGCAGGAACGGCCACTGGGGGCTGCTCGACCAGGGAGCTGCCCCGGGACCAGGCAGCTCAGGACAGTGCTGACCTCCACCCCGTGAGGAGCCGAGCCTCCGGCCTCCGCGGAGCCGCTGGATCCTGCGCCAGGGACACGGATCTCCCCGTGTCCACCTGACGTCCAGGTTTCTGAGGTTGCACCAGATGATGGGCCTGCAAGGAATCTCCACTGTCCCTGTCCAGTCCCCTCATCAAGGAGGACCCGAGGGTCTGAAGAGGAAAGTCCCACATCCCTGCAGACCACATCTCCTCCTCTGAGACCAGAGCAACTCGTCCGCACTCACGGAACTACCCGGTAAGGGGTGGCCCTGGGATGTCACAAATGGTCAGCGTCCTGGTGGGCACAGAAATAAAATCCCGGAGCCCTGCATTCCATCACCGAAGCCTCAAAGGAAACCGGAGACACCCCGCCTGGTGGGCCTCGTCCAATCAGGTGAAGGCCTTGGGGTCAACAAAGACAGCAGAGGGAAATGGCTCCTGCCAATGACCTCCAGGCATGGCCGGGCAGAGCAGCTGCTCCCTGGGTCTGCAGCCTGCTGGTCTCGAATCGGCCTGTGTCTACCACCGTGTGACCCGACCTCCTCTGCAGGTTGCTTTGACGCACTGGTGGCCCCGGGAGGCTATTCCAAGCAGGGGGCCCCCTTCCAAGTGGCCACCTCTCCTGTGCCTGGTGCAGGAAGGCGATGCACCCCGCCTGTCCGCTCCCGGGAGTGGGCGAAGCCGGCCCAGCGCACACAACGGACCTCTGAGACTTCCTCTCTGGGGCTCAGAAGTGCCATGGAAAGTCCCCGGGGGATCCGCCGACCTGGACTCGAGGACAGACTTTTGAACCCGTAATGTGTCCAGTGACCCAGGGGACACCTCCCCCCCCCCAGCAGGGCTGGCCCCGGTCGGTTCAATGGCCCTTGTCCCCACCAACCTCGTTAGGACGGGGAGTCGCCTAGGGCCACCAGTCCCCTCCCTTATTAATATACATCAGCGCCGCCGGCCGGTCCCCTTCCCAGCCCTTATTGTGACACATCGGGCTCCTTTGTTCCTCAATATGGTGCTGATGCCTGTAAAGAACCCGTGTCACTTCTCGTTAGGGGGACGGAGCCGACCAGGATGGATGGAGCTCTCCACCTAATGCTGTTATCCCGAACCGGGTTGGTTTGTTTAATGAACGGAATGTCACATCGAATCTCCCTTCCGCTGACGTCTGCACCCGCCGGGCGGGCCACATGTCGGGGGCAGGTTTCGGTGCCAAGTCGGGGAGGGAGGGAGGGGGACCGGGCCGGATGCACTCATTTAATTTTCATGCCATCCCCCCGATAAAGGCTCCTCCGTCTCGACACAGGCTCGGGCCTGTTCTTCTTTAATCCCTCATTTGTCAGCACATGTCCTGGGTGGCCAGGGCCCGGCGCGGGCTGACCCGGGGACCGGGTGGTGGACAGGGGCTTCTGAGAGCCACCGTCCAGGCCCCCAGGCCTGAGTCTGGTGCATGGAGAAGATGCCCAGGGGACAGCTCCTTCCAAGGCCCCCCGGGGCGTGGGTGCGTTTTTGCGCGGGGGGAGCCTCGGTGCGCCCTGCGTTGCGCGCGCGCTGCGAGCGCGCCCAGACCCCGGGAGCGCGTGGCTGCGAGGGCGCGCGGTGGAGAGAGGCAAGAGCCAGTTGCGAGACTGTGTAGCAATTAAAAATAATTGGGAAGCGCGCTCGGCGGAGCCCCGGCGAGGATGCCAGGCGCGATATAATGATGTTCCATTAGACATGCGGGCCGCCGTGCGCTCCGTATGGCACCGGGAATTAAAGAGGAGCCTAACGGGGGGAGAGGAGAGCGAGGACATTCAAAAACAGCCCGGCCAGGACGGGCGTCGCGATGAGCGGCCACTTCATTAGCTAATTGATTTCTTATTAGTTACAGGGGGGAAGCCCTGGTTAGGGGGCTCTGCACGCGTAATTAGCAGCATTTACACAATTAACTGGTGGCTCATTTTGGAGCCGCGCGCGCCTGCCATCGACCGGCGGCTGTCTCGCTCTGGGCCATGGGACTCTGTTTCATGTTATTTTATTATTTTTTTTTCTCCTCCCCGTTTGCTAATATTGGCTTAACCTTCCCATCAGAAATTCTCTCCCCCCCGAGGGCGGCTCCGGATTTAATCACCGTGTTAAATGCAGCCACATGGGTGACGTCACCCCGGCTGAGTCCCCCCCGGGACGGTGGTGGGGGCTGCTCTTTCTCTCCACGGCTAAGGCTGCGGCTGCTGCTGCTGCTGCTGCGGTCGGTGGGTGCCGTGGAGCCGGCACCCTGTGCTGGGGGGAATGGGCTTCTCAAGACGGGGCACCCCCCACCCCACATCAGAGGCTGTTGGGTTTGTGTTTTGCAACTGGCCAAAGAAAAGCAGGTGCAAACTCTACTCACGGCTTCCTTGACGGGGGCCAAGCGGTTGGGGACCCTGGCTGGATGGACCAGGCTGTGCTTGGGGGCGTTGGCATTTCTAGACACCCCCCGGGGGCAGAGCAGATGGAGGTGACTGCCCCCCACCCCCCAGTTATGGACTGACTTGGGACACCCCTTTCACCTCCCTCCTCCCCAACGCTATCCCCCTTCCTCTACTTCTCTGACCTCCTTTCTATTTCCATGATATACTACCTGCCCCTTTTATTAAAAAAAAAAAAATTATTTCTCCCTCGCTTCTGCATATGTGAGAAAACATCTGACACTAGGTTTCTGAGTCTGGATTATTTCATTTATTATAATAGTCTGCAGGTCCCTCCGTTTACCAGCAAATGACGTAACTTCATTCTTCTTCAGGGCTGAGTAATATTCCATTGTGTATGTATACCACATTTTCTTTATCCATTTGGCTATTGATAGGCGCTGGGGCTGGTTCCGTAGCTTGATTATTGTGAATTGAGCTGCTGTGAACATTGATGTGGGTGGATCACCAGAGTTCACTGATTTTAGAACTTTTGGGTAAATACCGAGAGGTGCTGTGGATGGGTGGTATGGTGTTTCCCTCCCTGGTCTTTATAGGCGTCTCCATACAGCTGTCCAGGGGGCTGTAATTAAATAGGACTGCTGTGACTGTGACTGGTCACTTGTAACCCTTGATGGCCACTGACCATACTCAGCCAGAGCCCCGCGTGGATTCTCATCGACAGCTGCCATTTGGGGACTTGGGATTTTTGGGGGTGACCATCGTTTATAGACTCAGAAGTTGAAGCTTCTGACCTCTCCCCCAAATCCTCACCCCGGGTGCTGGTGTGTGTGTGGGGGCTCTGGGAGGGCTGAGCTCCCAGGTGCAGTCCGTGAAGGGGACCAGGGTCCTTCTCAGAGAGACCCGAGAGCCTCCTGCCCGTCCACCATGGAGGACCTAGGAGAAGGCGTCTCTGGGAGCAGGAAGCAGCCTCAGCTGACCCCGGTCAGCCCCACCTGGACCTCGGGCTTCAGCCCAGAGCTGAGAGCTGTCGGGGTCTGGGGTCTAGAAGCCACCCGGGCTGAGGGGTTTTGTTACAGCAGCTCAGGGGGACTAATACAGATACTATTCAGGAAATAACGACAAGGAGAAAAGCACAGCAGAGATCCGCCACCGTTACCTGAATAAAGAAAAGTAACCAAGGATTCTAACTGTCTGCATCGGGGTCAGTTTGTTAAGCGGCAGTAGCTGACTGCTACAAGCTAATTTGGAAGCGTCAGTCAACGATGTTCCATGGAGGCAAAGACCGGACTGTGGAATCTTCCACTTGAATCCACGTGGGAAGTCACTCCGTCTTACCTGGTCTTTGATGTCACACGTAGAGAAACTCCCGCCGGGAAGTTCAGCCTGTTATCCAACTCAGAAGAGCAGAGAGCAGACGTCATCCGAGCCAGGACGGGAGGGAGCTCAGCTCTGCAGCCCGAAAACCACGAAGCGAATGGAAAGTGGGATCTGATGGAGCAGTCCCTTGTCCTGTGCCGAGACCCGTGGCCATCAGACTCTCAGGAGCTCATCTTAATGATGGATCATGCGCGTCTCCCTGATGGAATACTATGCACCGCAGAGCATCCCACTGCTGACGACGGGATGTTAGGCGCTCGCCGAGTTTTGATGGATGGTGTTTGTGCAGGCGGCCGGCCCCTCCGATAGACCATCACGACGACGACGACGACGAGCCTCGTAATTTCAGATGTTAAAAAAAAAAAAAAAAAAAGAAAGAAAGAATCTCTTTCCAACTCGCGGGAGCTCCGTCTTGGGTAAGCAATTACCTCTACGTCTCCCCTGAAATCCTGACTCGGCTAATTGACTCCGAGTCTTAATACCCAACGCGAAGATGAATTCCAGGCTAAATTCTGAATTTATGAGATTCCAATTAATGGGTTTTTATTGAAGAGACGTCTCGTCCCTGATGTGATTTTAATGTCATCGTCATCAATTATCTTGCTAGTCCAACAGCCCCATCGTAGCGAGGTTTAATTTATTTCTATTAAGGGAAGCGAAGGCACAACAGACGCGCGCGCACACACACACACACACACACACACACACACACATGCCCCAAGCGGAAAAGACACCATCCCCCCAGTTTCGGGGAGCCCACAAGTGTTTTCAAGGAGGAGGGGAATGACGGCAGTGTCTCTCCCCGAGTCCCTCCCCGGGGCAAAGCCACCGGAAGGCTCCCTGTCATTGTCCCCTCCCGGAGGAGAGGGAAGGGCTGGTAGGACCTCAGGCTCTCCACCAGCTCCTTCCCTGTAGATCGTCACACCTGCCACCAACGGCTTCCAGTTCCTGCGCTGTGTGTGACCAGCTCGAGGAAAAGACAGGGGAGGTCGTGACCTGGGGCAGAGAACACACCTGTGGGGTCAAGAAGACAGAGCTGGGACACTGTGCAGTGCGGGGTCTGGGACGGCACCTGCTGGACACCTGCGGAAAACGAGGCTTCCCTCAATTACTGCTCTACATCACGGTGGGCCTCGGGGGCTGGGGGCCTCTGGGGTGGGCTGTGCTGTGCGCTGCAGGAGGTGGAGCAGCCTCTCTGGGCCCCACACACCAGGAGCCAGGAGCAGCCCCACCCAGGGTGTGAGAGCCACCTGGACAGACAGGATGGGTAGATGACAGAGAGATAGATGGACAGACAGGATGGATAGATGATAGAAGATAGATAGATGACAGATAGATGATTGACAGGTAAATAGACAGAATTGGTAGATGACAGATAGATAGAGAGATAGACAGATGGATAGATAGGTAGACAGGATGGATAGATGACAGATGATAGATAGATGAATACATAGATGGACAGACATGATTGGTAGATGACAGATGAATGGATAGATAGATAGACAGGTAGATAGATGATTGACAGATGACAGCTGGGTGGACAGATGATAGACACAGACTCTGTCCTGCAGGTCTCCTCTGCACTGTGGGTCTCTGGGTTGGGCTGTGCTGTGCGCTGCAGGAGGTGGAGCAGCCTCTCTGGGCCCCACACACTATGAACCAGTATTGTTGACCTCCTCCTTGTGAGGACATCAGAAGTCACAACACACATTTGTCCATTTGTCCGTCGTCCTGTGGGGACCCAGATCCCACCAGGAGGCGTGGGTCAGAGCTGGGCTGTCCGTCCAATGGAAAGGCGGTCTGGGCAGTCGCTCTGCACCCCTTGGGATGTGCCCAGGAAATGTGCATCAGGAAGGGAGACCGAGCAGGGAGACCTGTCCTGAGTGACGCCCCGGAGGAGACGGGGAGCAGAGTCGATGGATCGCTTGAGTTCGTTTAGCCAACGCTGCAAACGTACACGCTTCAGCGCCGGGAAAACCGAGTCGACGGAGGAAGAGGGTGACAGTTCTCCGCGTTTCAAAGCTGATGCTTGACTTGTGCGTGTGTCTGTGTGTGCGTGTGTTGTACAAGCGCTCAGCGCCGGCATGGAAAATTTTAATATGACACAGAAATGAGTGTCAGAGATTTAATCCTTCAGGTAGAAGCCGAAGGAAGGAAGGAAACACGTGGGATCTTTATTAATAGATTTTTTTTTTTTTTTTTACGACTCATCATGAATTTCTGCGCTTGGGGAATTATTCTGACTTTCTCAAAAGAATATGATAAGATCCAATTTGGGGCTGTCACGGATGTGCTGATTGGCGGGGGATCTTTGCAAGGGGACGTCGGAGGACGACCTGCGTGGAGCGGAGGCACCTGTGGGTGAGGATCGTGCACCGGCACCACCTGGAAATGCGTCTCCAGGGCTCACAGGGTCTGCAGACAACCTGTGCACTCCCTCCATCACCCATTATGTCCCGTCAGAGCCCAATGAGTGACACGTCACCGGTGCTGGGAGACAGAGAGACGTGCCTGACAGGTCCCTGACAGCCCTCACACATGGTGCAAAGCGCCGCCGTCCTGCTCCGTCATGTTCCGCTGTGAGAGGCACGTGGCTCCCTGTGGTCGACTCAGGGAACCAAACGGCATGGGAAATCTTTACCCCCAAACAGAGACGCTGTGCTGTGGGTCCCATCGCGTCAGCACTACGGCTGCGGAATCAGAGAGATGGCGGGTGCTGGCTGGGGACCGCTTTGTGTCAATCCCCCTGGAATCTTCCACCGCCCGGCTCAGGGGGAGAGCTCAGGGGTGAGCTCTGGGGTTTTCCCACAGACAGGAGCATGGCTCTGAAGGAGGTAAGGAGACCCAGCTGGGTTAAAAAAGCAAAACCACCCTAAGGACAGGTGCAGAAATGTGTCCCACGGTCCTGTCCAGCCACCAGGCGGACATCTTGGCACCACGATGGGTTCAGGATGGGCATGTGACTCAGTGCAAGCCCTGAGTTTGTGTGGGAAGGGAGCTGTTCACTGGACTGGGAGGAAGTCCTGGAGGGACTTGAGCAAGCTGACCTCTTAGGGAGGGAGCTTGAGGAAGAAGGTGCCAGTCAGTCTCACCTCCTTTCTCCTGCAGGTGGCCCCGGACTAGAGACCAGAGCTCATGGTTGCTGTTGAGACAGTCCACGCTGCTGCCCCGCCTCCAGGAGCAGGGGGTGGGAGAGGATGAGAGTGGAGGCTGCTTCTGGTTTGTCCTGGCAATCGAGTGAGTTGCCCCATCCGCCTTCTGAACCATCCTGGCCCAGAGCAGTGTGGACCACCTACCTGCTCTGTTCTTTCTGAACTGATGGACGCCCAGAAAAAGCAGGGTATTAGCCTCCTGTGGCTGCTATAACAAATTACCAGAAACATGCTGGCTGAAGCAACAGAAAGGTATTTTCTTATGGTACAGAAGTCTGAGATTGTACATCAGCAGGGTTGGTTCTTGATTTTTCTCTTCTTTTCTTTTTTCTTGTGTTCCTGGGGATTGACCAGGGTCACTCGACCACTGAGCCACATCCCCAGCGGCCCTCCCCCTTTTTTTTGGTATTTTATTTAGAGACAGGGTCTCACTGAGTTGCTTAGTGCTTTGCTAAGTTGCTGAGGTTGGCTTTGAACTCACCATCCTCCTGCCTCAGCCTCTCGAGCTGCTGGGATGACAGGTGTGCCACACCGTGTCCCCTGGCTCTTGGCTTTTGAGGGAGAATCTAGTCTATGCCGCCCTCTCAGCCTCTGGTTGTTGCCACCAATCATTGATATCCCTTGCTCCCCTGGTGTTTTCGTTTTTCAGACTTGAGATACAACAGTCCAGCAACAAGCAAATACCACCTCCTAAAACAAGGACGGGAAAAGGAGTGGTGTAGATAAATATGAGCCCCGAGCGTTGCTTTCCAAAACAGACATTTGTTTTTGTAAAAACTGTTGGTGTTTGCCTTGGATTGGGTAAGTGAACCGATTACTTGCAATGTTTACTTTTAGTAAAACGCCGTTTCAGGTTAAAGGGGAATGTGGACACTGGTCTTTATGCCCCCATACGGTGCCCCATGGCTGCTGTTTCAAATGACCACAAACTCGGTGGGATAAGAGAAACTCACTCTTTTATAAAATAAATGCTGTAGAAGTCTGGGATCCAGGGGTCCCAGGGCTGAGCTCCCTCCAGGGCTCCAGGGGGCTCCTCCTGCCTGTCCAGCTCCTGGGCTCCAGGTGGCCCTGGGCTGGTGGCCCCTCACTGCAGTCTCTGCCTCCGTCTCCACGGGGCTCCTCCTCTGGGTCTGTGTCCCCTCCTCTGTCTCTTGGGAGGACACAGCCATTGCATGAGGGCCACCTGCCCCAGGAGGAGCCCATCTCAGGACCCTGCACTAACGACTTCTGCACAGACCCTATTTGCCAGTAAAGCACTATTCCTGGCTTCTGGGGGGTTTGGAGAAGGTGGACATCTTTTTGGGCAGTACTGTCCAAACTGGGCCATTGACCTGAATCCGCAGTGCATTTCTGCCAAGTGGACACCGACATTCCCATTTCACAGACGAGGCAGGACAGTTTGAGGGGTGGAAGGCAAACTGGTAAGGGGTGGACTTGCTCTCTGTTCACAACCTCTGGTAACTTTGGGTCCTGAGGGCAACATCACCTCCTCTCCCTTCTCCATCCCTGTATGAGTTTTTTCTTTTCTGTAACAAGTTTCCTGACACAGACCACTTGAAAAGCAACCAAAGGTTCATGTGGCTCATGGATTTGTAGGGTCCCAGATTGGGCAGCCCCACGGGTGTGGTTTCTGGTGAGGGTGGTGGGTGGTGGCTTATCAGGGCAGGAACTCGTGAAGGAACAAAGGATCAAGTGGAGCAGAGAGTCAGCACAGGTGGCGTCCCCCAGTGGCATAAGGACTTCCCACTAGGTTCTTCTTAAGGGTCTTATCATCTGCCAATAGAGCCTCCCCGAGGACCAAGCCTGGGCCTCTGGGACACTCAATATCCAAACCACAGCTGTTCTTGATACAATATGGCTTCCCTGTTCCAAGGACACAGACAAGAGACAGGAATGGCCTGGGATCAGCTTCGTACCCCCATTTCAGAGAAGAAGTCACAAAGTCTGAGGAACAACGAATGGTAAACCCAAAGCTCCAGATTGGGAATGGATCCAACTGGACTGGATCCAAACCTACCTGCCCCCAAGGGCATCAGGACTTCCAGCAACATGGCCGTCTCCAAGACCACCAGGACTTCCAGCAACATGGTGGCCCCTAAGAGAACCAGGACTTCCAGCAACATGGCAGCCCCTAAGAGAACCAGGACTTCCAGCAACATGGCGGCCCCCAAGGGCACCAGGACTTCCAGCAACATGGCCGCCCCCAAGGGCACCAGGACTTCCAGCAACATGGCCGCCCCCAAGGGCACTGGGCACCAGGACTTCCAGCAACATGGCGGCCCCCAAGATCACCAGGACTTCCAGCAACATGGCCGTCCCCAAGGGCACCAGGACTTCCAGCAACGTGGCCGCCCCCAAGGGCACCAGGACTTCCAGCAACATGGCCGCCCCCAAGGGCACCAGGACTTCCAGCAACATGGCCGCCCCCAAGGGCACCAGGACTTCCAGCAACATGGCCGCCCCCAAGGGCACCAGGACTTCCAGCAACATGGCGGCCCTCAAAGACATCATCAACTCCAAGATGGCAACAGGGGGTCCTTACTAGGAAACCTGTCACCAGGAGAGGAAGGAAGGGCTTCAAGATTGGGCCAGTGTCCTGAGGCCGGGGAGGCAGGGGGAACCAGGGGTCTTCCTGCTCTTGACCGCCATCCCCTTGGATGTACCCAGGAGCCTGCCCGCGATTCCTGCCTGCCGCGTGGTCACTGCATGGATGATGCTGGGCTTCCGAGGGCAGCCCCGCTGTGGCTTTGCGGAGGATGATGTGAAACAGGTGCTCGGAGACAAATGTGCTTTGAATCATGCCTCTCTCCCCCCAGGAAGGTTCGCGGGGTCCTCCAGTGGAATGCACACGGGGACCTGTTCAGTGTTTGGCGCCGTCGGTGCAGCCCCCACGTGAGTGGCTGCTCGTCAGCAGGAGGGCTGAGGATCGCGTCAACACTAACCAGGCGACCCCCAGAGACAGACGCGGGTCTGGGGGGGCAGGCGGGGCGAGAGCGGCTTTAGGGCAGGCCCCGGGGAGGGACGTGGGAATGCTTCGCCCTCCCCACCTCAAGATGTTCTGGGTCTGCGCATGGTGTCGGGGTGAGCATTCCACCCCCGTCGTCAGACGCTAGAATTTGCTCTGACCTTTGTTTCCCCTTCGAGAGGCGAATATTCCAACAGATTTCGTTAATCTATGCAGCATGGACGAGGGTTTTACAGCATCAGGCTCGGAAAGGGACAGAGACGGTAGGTAGGTAGGTCCTTGCGTGGAAAGGACCTCTGGGAGATCCTGAGGTTCAGAGTGGCTCACAAGGGGAGAGAAAGGGGAATTGTCTTCCGTGACTCCATGACTCCTCCTTGGATTTGATGCCCACGCCTAAGCACTGGACTCACACTGGTGGACAGGCACCTAGGATGCCCCAGGACCTGGCTGTCCATCACCCCCTCAATGCTCATGCCAGCTTCCTTGAGGGGCCCAGTTCCGTCCCAGGGCCTTTGCACGTGCCGCCATCTTGCCCACATGACTCTCTGCATGGTTATCCACCACGGGAACCCCTCTCTGTTTGAAATAGGAGTCCATCCCCTCCACCCAGTGGCCTTACATCCATTCTTTTTCTTCTCGATGCCCCACGTACTAAGAGCATTTTTTGATGATTATTTCCCTGAGATTCCTGACTCCGAGGGTAGAAATCAGCTCTTGGCATCCAGAGGGACTTCCCAGATCCACAGCAGCCCTGGACGGTGACTGGTAGATACCTGAGCCCTGATGTGCCCCCCTGGGGAGGGCCTGGGGCAAGCGGAGGTGGGCAGGGCATCCGGAATGACTCAGCCCATGAAGTCCCCGGGACCCAGGCGGGGGCTCGGGAGGGAGCGCTGACCACACAGCCCCAGGATCGTCTCCAGCGAACATCTCCAGGGTGAGTCAGACCCGGGGACGCGCAGGGCTCATGTTGGCGTTGGCACACGGCACCGTGACTCTCCTGGAAGAGGAAAGTCGACTTCATTCCAGAGTCCAGCCAGTGTCCACCTCCCTCCTGTTTTTCCCCCAGGACGGGTCTGGAAACCCAAGCCTGGGGTCTGCACAGGGTCCCGTCACCCGCCTGCCCACGGGACCCACGGCCGTTCGTCCCCATTCCTGGGAGACGCTGGGAACGGGCTCTGTGAGACCTCGAGTCCTGGGCTGCCATCTGTCCACCTGCGGTCACGGCTCAGGGGCCTGTTTGGCCGATTCCACAGGAAAATATTAGCCCAGCCCTTGATCTGGGACACGGCATGACGCTCTTCCCGCCGTCGAGTTTCCACAGGCTGACGCCACAGATTACCAAACCTTCGCGGTTAAAAACAAAAACAGTCCAGGTCCCCAGCCCTGGAGGGTGGAGGCTGGACCAGGGTCCACGGCTGAGCTCCCTGCATGGTGTCCAGGGGGCTCCTCCTGCCTGTCCAGCTCCCGGGCTCCAGGTGGCCCTGGGCTGGTGGCCCCTCACTGCAGTCTCTGCCTCCGTCTCCACGGGGCCCTCCTCTGTGTCTGTGTCCCCCTCTCTGTCTCTTGGGAGGACACGGCCATTGCAGGAGGGTCCCCTGCCCCAGGAGGAGCCCATCTCAGGACCCTTCACTAATGACCTCTGCAGAGACCCTGCTTCCACACCAGGTCCCACTCACAGGTGCTGGGGTCCAGCTGTGGACAAGACCCACCTCTTAAGATGGTGTCCAGCTCCCTCCAGGAGGCTCCCTGAACTGGACGAGCCTCGGCAGCCCAGGGGGGGACGGAGCCCACTGGACCAGCGCACTTGTGGGCCCCACAGACAGACAGACTCGGGTCTGCAGCCCCTTCCTGGGAATATCCAAAGCCCAGCACTGGGCTCAGGGAGGGCCTCCTGAGGGGCCGGGACCTCGGAAGCAGGTCACTCTGGCCTCGAGGCCCCTTTCAAAGTCTGGGGAAGCCCAGGGATGCTTGCATGAGGATGGGGTCAGCCGGGCAGAAATCCCGGCCTACAGGACTCTGCAGACGCCCCCCACTCCTCAGGGGCCCAGGGTCCAAGGCCACGACCAGGCTCCGCCAGCCCTAGCATCCCCTCTGTCCCTCCTGGTGCCTGTGGGGACAGCTGGCTGCAGGAGCCTAGCTCAGGATCGCAGGTCTGTGGGCCCAGGGGACAGTCACCCAGCCACACAGGGCCCTGGACGGAGCCCGGTGCAGAGCCCGCCCCTCCCTGTGCCGCTCGGCCAGGCGGACAGTGTCGGGTTTCAGTGCTGTTTTGCAGCCCAGGCAGGACCTTTCAGAATGCTGATGTATGGATTCCACAGCCGCTGGCCAGACAGGGCGGGCGGCCATCAGAGGACGTGG
>NC_092519.1:18286623-18340386 GCF_047511675.1 Marmota flaviventris
GCACCATTTTTATAAATGGCAGGAAAATCTGCACCAGTGAATTCAAGTACAAGCATGTCCGCTTTCTGTGACTGTAACAAACACCTAAGATAGTCACGTTATAAAGATAAAAGGTTCGTGTTGGTTCACAGTGTGGGAAACTGAGTGGCCCCATTGCTTTGGATCTTGGATGAGCAGCACATCCTGGCGGGAGGGCGTGGCAGAGTGAAGTCACTCACCTCCCGAGCCAGGAAGTAAAGAGGGTGAGGAGGAGACTGAGGTTCCCAGTCCCAACCCCAATGATCCAACTCCCTCCCACTATGTGCAACCTCTTAAAGGTTCTACTTCCTGCAGACCAAGCCTTCAACACACAAGCCTTCGGGGGGACACTCAGGATCCGAACTGTGGGACGGAGGGTGCTCGTCCAAGTCCCCCGGAGCCAAAACCAACCTGCGGTTGACAACAGGAAGGGTGCACGGGGGACATTTGAGTGGCGGCAGGGCCTGGAGGAGGAGAGCAGCTCAGGACAGGGCACCCCCTCCTCCAGCCACCCCCCACCTGCTGCCGTCACCACCCAGTGAGTCCATCCAAGTGGATTAATCCACTATCAGTCTACACCCAGTGAGTCCATCCAAGAAAGCAAACAAACATCAACACCCCATAAGGAACACAGTCAAATGACCTGGGCTGAGATCTCCAAAACCTCTTTTCTCTATAACTCAATCGCCTCCGGTGTGTGTCATAGTGATGGAAAGCTGAATGGTGACAGGTACCATGACCTCTAGAGGTCCAGCCCAGCCTCTATCCGTAAGGAGACGGAGTCTCTGGGAAGGAGAACCTCGTCTCTGGTCCTTCCCGGGGACTGTGGCGCTATTTTCTGCACAGCCACATAAATCCCGATGAGACTGGAGAGGAATCACCCCCGGCAGCCGGCGGGGCCTTGGCATTTTGTCAGGGCGGCCATGAAATGCCACTTCCCGCAAGGCCCAGCGCAAGCACAGAGCCGTAAACAGTTGGAAAGGTCACAGCCTGGACGTCTGGGAAGCCCAGGGGCAGGCGAGCTTCATAGCCCAGAGTTCTGCAGAAGAAAAAGTGCTTTCCCCTGAACACGGTCCTTTTCTCTTTCTCGCAGTGACAAGGACCCCAGCTCTGAATGACACATTTGGGCAAAGCTAAGGAGCCAGTGCCACCGACACCATCATCCCACTGGGCTCCTCGGGAAATGGAAGATCCGAGTGTTTGTACGTTTGGAGTCCCAACAGGGGACTTGCATCCTGGACCTTGTGGGACACCAGCTAAGTTCCATGTCACCAGGGCAGGCTGTGTTGTCCCTTTTGTCCTCCAGAGAGCAAGTATCCAACCCTGTGCTTTCTCGGTTTCATTTATTTCCGTAAATAGGACGGTCCCTCCATTTTTTCCTGCAAATGCCATCATTGCAACCTTCTTCATGGCTGAGTAATACTCTGTTGTGTATACAGACCACATTTTGTTTAGCCCTCCATGGGTGGTGGGCACCGAGGCTGGCTGCACAGTTGGGCTATTGTGAGTCACAGGGCTGTCACAGGCTGAGGTCAGGGGCAAAGATGGTCCAAGAGGCCCCACAGTCCAAGAGGCTGGGCCCCAGAGCAAGAGGCATCCGCGGTGCTACCCGAGGCCAGACCCAAGGCTTCTGGAAACTCCCTGCAGAATCACTGGACAGTCCACTTGGGAAGAGGGAAGGGGCCAGAGGAGCAGCCGGGGAGCCCCTTGGAGAAGAACCAGGCTTGCACCTGCAGCCGCTTTTATTCCAAGGAAGCCTCCATCCTATTGGACGGTGCTGCCCCCGCGTGGGGAGGGCGTCCTCTCCAGTTGGCTGTCCCACATGCCAATCATTCCTAGACAGACGCCCCCCCATTGCCACGCCCACAAGCCTCTGGATCATCGCGTGTCTCAATGCGATCAAGTCCGCGATTCCATTAACCTGCTCCGACTGGGAACTGGGCAGAAAAACCTGGACACGGGTTATAACAATTGCATTTTTACTGGACATGCACAGATTTCTTTATTTATTTTGGGGGGTGGAAGAGCTTGGGGAGGTGGACAAGACTCATGGGCTTGGAGGGGACCCTTCAGAGTCCGGAGCCTGCAATAATCGCTCTGGGAATCTGGGCTCGGGAACGAGGTGGGCCCTGGGGACTCTCTGGGCAGCACCATGTCCACCCCAGCTGGACTGCTCCTTCTAATCCCTGAAACGGGGAGTCCTCCACGCTGAGAGGCTGCATGGGGTCCCCTGAGGACTTCAGCTCCCTTTCTGAGCCTGACCCAGGCTGACCGTCAGATTCGCTTCTCTCTTTGGGGTGCCCACAGGATGGACAGATGCTTCGGGGTGTGTCCCTCTCCCCACCCCAAATTCAGGCAGCTCTGTGGTGCTGGCCTCGTCTGCTTGGGGGAGAGATGGGACTGAGGTGGCCTTGTGTCCCTGCTCCAGGGTGAGGGCCAGGCCTGGGAGAGACCGGGGTGGGGGACACCCCAGGGCAGAGTGGACTCCTTTTGCAGGATATGGAAAGGTCCCAGATGGGGACAGCCGAGGAAGGAAGGGAGGTCAGGAGAGGACAGTGCCCAGATGCCCACAGTGCAAAGGACACCTGCAGGACAGAGTCTGCCCTGGAGCCATGGGGCAATACACTCACCAGGAACCACCATGCACACAACCTCTCGGTCACTGACCAAACATCACCACAGGGGTGGGACTTCATTCAGTGGCCCATGACGCTTTAGCTTCACCTTCCCATGACGTGGGTGTTTGGCGTCATTTGAAGACTCATCTCCATGATTTGCCTCCATCTCTTGGATGCAACGTCTATTCCAACCCTTTGCCTGTTTGAAAAACTCCTTTGCTTGTTATTGATTCCTAAGAACTCTTTACATATTCAAGTCTGTCTTTCCTTGTCACATATATATCTTGCACACATCAAAACATATGGATTATAGAACAAATACCTCTCTCCTGCCTCAGCCTCCAGAGTCACTTCGATGACAGCCAGGTGTCCCCGTGCCTGGCAGATAGGATTTATTTTAGGTGGATGATTCTGATTTAGGAGCATTGCACAGGTCTGCGTTGTCTTGGTGTCGTCGTCCACCCGGCACAAACCCCTTCAGGAGCAAACTGGCCAAGAGCTGTCTGAGGGTCAGTAGTTTATTTTCCGAGCGGGTCTGTAGGGAAGAGAGGGGAGTTTTATATATTTTTTCTTCATTCTCTCAATTTCTTTCCGTATTTTTTTTTTTTTTTTTGGAACCTAGAGATGCTTACCCACTGAGCCACCCACTGGTCACTTGGGTATGGACCTTTGAAGCCTTTTGAACTCATGCTTCCTGTGTCTGAGGTCATTTAACCATAAATTCAATGACTGAGTCCACGCAGCGATGGCTTCAGCCAAGGGGCCACTCTCCTGTGCGTCTTTCGAACCCAGAACTCTGCGTGGACAGAGGACCTGTCAATCAGCTGCGGATGGCCATGCAGAGTCAGCATCTCACGGGACTCCAAACCCAGACTGTCCATCTCCATACAAACGGGGACATCTCCACCATCCAGGGTGTTCCTAGATTCCAACTCGAGGGACGTCTCTGGATTGAGGGGCAGCAGAGGGTCACGGCGGTTTTGTCCAGCAGAGAGAAGCCTGCGGTTCCTCTCATCGTCTTAGGAAAAAAATAAATGCACCGTCCACGGTTCAAGGGCAACGAACCTGTCCCCGGACACAGTGCATGGGAGGCTGTGGGTGTCCACACCTCCTGCCCTGGGCTGGGGTCAGGGGCTGGACATCGACGTGGCTTTGCAAATCATTTCTTCTTCTTCTTCTCTGAGCGCACTTCCTTCCTTGTGGCTCTGGCCTGTGACGCCTTTTGCTTGACTGCACTAAAGGGTCAGCTCTGCTGCTAGCAGCGTGTCCCTCTCAGACACACTGGGCATCCAGATGGCTCCCTCGGCGGCGACGTGCCCCAGAAATGAGGCCAGTGGGGAGCCAGCTGCGGTCGCCTCCTTTCAGGATGGCTGGTCTCCAGGGGGACGGCGGGCTGTCCTGCGTGTCAGACGGGCTGGCAGCCTGGCGGACGGGAGGATCCCCGGAGGCCCCGGGCAGCTTGCCCTTCAGGACTGACCTTCACCTGGACTTCCATACCGGAGGCCCGAGGGGGAGGGAGGGAGGCCAGAGGCCGGAGAGCAAGCCCCCCGAGGGCCAGCTGCCCTGACCACCCACACTAGGGCCTTCTGTTCCTGGACAGACCGCTATTGAGCACCTGCTGTATGCCCAACAGGCAAATCACGGCGTCAGACCAGGGCCCGGTCCCGGGTTTCCAGGGGCTTCTAAGCTCACAAACTCACGGGCTGGAGGACGATGCTCCTCCACGGGGTCCGCTTGCACCCATGCATCTAAGTGCCTGCCAACACCCACATGCATGCACCCCAGTTTGGACCAGCAGGTGAGTGAGTGGGTGGGTAGAGTTTCTGGCCTCCCTCATAATTCCCGAGCTGACCTGGACACTGGGGACTGAGACCAGGGCTCTCTACCGCCTCCTTTTGCTGGTCAGTTTCTCCCGTGCTCTCTATAGCCTCCCATTTCCCAGGTTAAGAGGTGGAGGTGGGTCCTCTGTGCTTCCCACCAAAGGCCCATGTGTCCAAGGTCTGTTCCCAGCTTACTGCTATTGGGAGGTGCCAGTGCCTTTAAGGGGCGGAGCCTAGGGAGAGGAAGTGAGGCCATTGGGGGCGTGGCTTTGGAGGTCATAAAAGGACTGCGGCTCTTTCCTCTTCCTCCTTCTTTCTCTTTCTGGCCCTGGGTGGCTTTGTTCTTCCCCCCAGCTCCTGCCATGATGCTCGGCCTCACCACTGGCCCAAAGCGGTGCTACCAACAGACCGGGGACTCGCATCTCCAAAACCATGAGCCAAAACAAACCTTTTTTCTTCCTAAGTTGATGGTCTCAGGTGTTTGTTACAGTGCTGGCAAGCTGCCTGACACAGACGGCCACCATCAGTGCTGGGCTGCACTTTGAGCCCCTCCTCACTGCCCCCAAAGACTCAACCATCTTCCCTGACCGCCACAGGAGGACGGGCCCAGGGCACAATATTTGCGGTCAGGCTTCTCTGCATTTTTTTTTTCAATTAAGGAAAAACCCATCGGGGAAACCCAATGGGATTTAAATAATTTATAACCCTAGACATCCTCCAAGCCAGACTTGGCAGTGCGCTGCACATTTTGGGGGTCAGCCGTGCAATGAATACATTTCTCTTCTTGACACAGCGTGAAAGCCTAATGTCACTCTCCTGTCGCCGGTTCGGCTGAGGCACTTGATGTGAATATCAAATGGTTTTGCAAGAAAATTAAATTGAGGCCAGTTCGCCCTGACTGTGGGTGATTAAATGGCACTGGACGGGTGACAAACCGGTGCTCATGAGAACAGGAAGAAATGACATCGGGGAGGGAAAAAAATCCTGCAAGTGTGGGGTCTGGAAGAGAGATTTGCACACTCGTTGTTGGTGATAGGATTCAAGATGTCAATCATCTGTCCACCCAGAGAAGCCCATTGAAGACTCCTGGGAACGTTAGATCTGAAAGCATTTGGCAAAATGGGGAGGACTTAGGAGCCTGGAATTGTGGCAAGATGATACGCAGTAGCTCAATGCTGGACGCCACCCCAGTGTCCATTACAGGAAGAATGGACAGGAAGAATGGATGCACAGAAGAGGGTCCTTCCATACAATGGAATATTATTCAGCTTGGCAAAGGAAAGAAATACGGACATCCATTTCTTTTCAACTCCTGCTTCTGAGGTTTTCTAAGTGGAACTAGACAGTGTGTCCTCTCCTGAGGCTACCTTCCTCTGCTCAGCACCGAGATGGGTCCACGTGTGGCTTTTCATCAGGGTCTGTTTTGTGTTGGTGGCTGTATACTATTCCACTACATGGGCATATCACAGTCGTGCTGTTGATCAGGCTTGCTGGGAAGGCTGGGGTCAAAAGGACCGCTGTTGGATGGGCGGGTTACACTCCTGGTTCCTGCTCCTACCCAGAGCAATGACCTTTCCCCATATGGACAGTCCCCTCAAGGACAGAGAGTCTAAAAGCTTGAGCTATAAAAAGCTTGATGCAGAGAGGAAGAGACCAAGAATTGGGATCATATGGAGTTTTGCAGTGGGCAGGGGATAGCCGTCCTGCTGTCCGCTCTGCCCTTCCACCTCTGTCCTGATTCTGGCTCAAAAAAACATCTTCAGGCTGCAGGGTGGCCCTGGACAATACGTGAGCTGACCACAGCTCTGTCTCCCTCGCGACTTTTGCAGAACCACATCTCTCAACTCCACACGGACCGTGGACGAGCGTCTGATTTGCTTCCGGTCACAAGACATGGAAGGACTTTGCAGAAAGTGGAACTACAGTGACTTCTATGGTGCATTTAGACATTCACGTGAAAACGCCCGAGAAATGTGCAGGTCCCAGAATGATGAGAACGTGTGAATCCAGCCCAAATCGTGCATTTTATTTCAGCCCGGAAGAGCCCTGCCAAGATCATCCCAATGTGATTCGGCCCAGAGACTCGAAAGTGTGAAAAAATAAAATGGTTATTATCAAAAGGCATTGAGATTTGGGGATCTTTGTTATGCGGCATGACTTCTCTTGTAGCTGACTGATACAGAAAGAGGAGCTCTTTTGAGAATGAGGAGAAACTAGGCAAAACAAAGTCTCTCTTCTAAGGAAATGCGCCAAGAAATTGTCTAGACATCAGTTTGAAAAAATAATAATAGCAATAACAACAGTGTCACCGTGATCGGGCGATCATAGTGCCATGACTGTCACAGTTCTATAATGATAATGATAACGATGATGATGATGATGGTAATAATGAGGAGGACGCCTAGACCTGTCCTCTCTGGTGACAGCTCAGGCTTCTCTGCAGAGATTGGAGATGGAGACTTCTTCTTGGGGTGGACAAGACCCAGGGAGCTCTGCTGGCCCTGTGGTGGCTCCCAAGCTCCGCCGTCCCCAGGGGCACTGCCCGGCTCAGAGCCACATGCAGAGGTGATCTGTGGCTGCACCGTGAGGTCCCCTCCTGGCCCAGGGGTTGCTCGGGCCTCGGCCATAGGAGAGACCGAGAGGTGGCCAAGCCCCCGCCAGCTCCCTGACAGGAGTCTGCAGCCCTGGTGGGACCTCAGGGCTGCACTGATGGTCCAGCGGGCGCTGACCAGCACAGTCCTTCACACCCACACAGGAAGGAGCAGCGGACAGCCTTGTGCAGATGCGGGAGATCCCTGAAGAGATGGCAGCCGTTCCCCCAGGTGACCTCCCAACGTCCTCTTGGGCAGCCCCTCCAGGCGTCCAGCTTGTAGACCGCAGTCTCTGAGACTGCCATGGCTCAGGGTTCAGCCCCGGGATGCCCCGTCCTCTGTGCAGAAACAGCAAATAGATCCTGCGAGTGTCACCGTCCAAGCCTAACGGGAGCCCATTTGTGGCTGGCCACAGAGTGTTGTTGGTGGACAGGTCAGCGGGGGGGGGGGACAACTGCTCCACACAGACATGCACCTGGGCCAGTGCCTCTGTCCACCAAGGGAGGGGCCCGCGTGCAGCCCGTGAAGGCTTTGGACCAAGGTTTTCCGTCTTTTCTTTCGTTTTGAAGAATAAAATGCATCTCAGCTAATCGGGCTGCTGTCTGGTTGAGTGTGGGGACGTTCGGGGCACAGGTTCTACCAGCAGTGACTAAGTGGCTTCCGAATTAAATGTGTTTTTTTCTTTTTCTTTTCATTTATATGTGAGAAGATTCCTCTCACATCTAAAGTAGAAGATAATGCACAAATATCAATATCAATATCAATATATTGGGTCCCTCTCTGCCCAAAGTCCCAACCGTGACTTAGACGTGGTGTCGCCTTGTGGGTCATTGGCAGTGCATTATTTTTTTTAAAAAATGCATTCTTATTATGCTTAAAGAAATTATGAATTTTATGAATAAATATGTAAATTTGTTTGTGAGATAATTGTAGATTGATATGTGAATGGAACACGGATTTATGTATGAGTCAATCGTAGATCTACGTGTGAGTCGGCCATGAATTTGTATCATTAGGAATTTATGTGAAAATGCTACATAGATTTATAGATCGATTTTTAATAAAGGTGATATATCGATTTTATATATGTATTAAGATATGGGAGAATCTATTTTAGCCTGGTGCAGGGGCACACACCTGTCATCCCAGCGGCTGTGGAGGCTGAGGCAGGAGGATCCCGAGTTCAAAGCCAGCCTCAGCCACAGCGAGGCCCTGAGCAGCTCAGGGAGACCCTGTCTCTAAATAAAATGCAAAATAGGGCTGGGGAGGGGGCTCAGGGGTCCAGGGTCCCTGAGTCCAATCCCTGATCCACCTCAGCAAAACATATACATATATTTTATAAAACGTATTGATAATACATACATTTATATTTTTTAGTATGTATTTAATTCACATTTAAATATACTTTAAAATATAATTCATATGTATACAGTTATGTATATAAATTAAAAATAAAAAAATGCATATATAAATTATAAAATGTACCACATGTATGAAATATAGAAAGATACACAATTATAAAATATGTAAAACTATAAATCAAAAATATATTTATGATTTATAATATAAATATCATAATGTATTTAATAAGAATATATTTAATATGAATTAATAATATATGCATTATGAATTTAAATAAGATATTTAATAATATATCTTAGTATATTATTATATGATTATATTATAGCTTAAAATAATTCTATAATTATATATAATGATTTTATATATTATTGTATGACTATATATGATGATTTTATATATTATTATATAATTACATATTACAGTTTTATATATCATAATTTTATATATCATTATATAATTACATATCATAATTTCATATATTGTTGTATAATTATATATCCTAGTTTTATTTATAATAATATGATTATACAACATAATTTTATTTTATATAGTTTAATAATATATTTAATATGAAATGATAATATATGTATTACAAATTTAATAATATATTTAATAATATATCTTATATGTTATTATATATAAGACAAATTGTAATTTAAAATACATTCTATAATTATATATCATACTTTTATATATTATTATAGAATTATATATTACAGTTTTATATATTATAATTTTATATATCACTATATAATTATATATTATAATTCTATATATTATTGTATAATTATATATTACAGTTTTATGTTATAATTTTATATATCATTGTATAATCATATATCATGATTTTATATTTTTATATAATCACATATTACAGTTTTATATATTGTAATTTTATATATTATTATATGATTGTATATTACAAATTCATATATTATAATTTTATATATCATTATATAATCATGTATTATAATTTCATATATTATTGTATAATCATATATTACAGTTTTATATGTTATAATATATATTATAATTTTATATAATTACATATTACAGCTTTATATGTCATGATTTCATATATTATTAATCATATTTTATAATTTTATATATCATTGTATAATTATATATCATAGTTTTATTTATAATAATATGATTATATAACAAAATTTAATAATATATTTTATATTGTTTAATAATATATTTCATGTGACTGAATTATATAAATTTTTACCTATAAATCAGCATATAAACATATACTATAAGATAGACATGAATATGTATGAATGTCCTATGAATATGCAAATCACTGTGCTCATTAAGAACCTCACCACCTCATCAAAGATCCAAATCACCCAAAATAAAATAAATAACATAGAAGGAAAGACCCAGCAGAATCTAAGGCCACAGGTCCCCAGCCCAGGATGGTTCTGACCCCAGATCTAGGGGACAAGGGACAAGGTCCAGGATGCCCCTGAATTTTTCCGGTCGTTTCCAGGGACCCTGGACAGCGGTTCCCCTGCTGACCCTGATGTCCCCGCAGTCCACGGTGGAAACCCCTCAGGCGGCCCCACAAGTCCAGCCCAGGAGGGGACAGTGTTCATGGCCCCCAAAAGGCCCCAAGGGCTTGTCATTAGCCATGCCATGAGGGAGACTCGGTTCTTCAACAGAAGGGAAAATGTCCTGTGGTCACTCACTGAATAGGTCCAGGGGGAAAAGAGAAAGAAAGAAGAGATCCTGTGTCCCTCTTTGTCCAAGGTGCCACCGGGGGTCATTCACGCTGGGCTCCCGGACCCTGCACCTGCAGCTCCTGATTCCACCCTGTCATCGGGTGACGGTGACAGTGTCCCCGGGGCCATTCAGACGTCAAACGGATCCCTTTTATTGTCCTTTGGGAGACCCGGCTGGTGCTTAGTGGCTTCGGCACAAACACATCGGTTCTTTCCAGCGGGGGACGGAGCTGGCCTCCTGCTCTCTGGGGCTGACCTGGCTGACTCTCAGCTCTGCAGCTGGGTCCCTGTGGCCCGAGGTTCCGAGGTGCCTGTTTGCAGTCGTGCACGGGGACAGGTTTGCAGGGCCACTTGGTTAGTGCCACCGGCACGATCCCTTTGTGGGGGGACAGCACCCCGTCCCCTTCCCCCACAGCTGATGGAGACCCGCCGGAGGGCCCAGCCCAGGGGCTGTCTCACCCAATGCATGGTGCAGTCTGCTTCATCCAGATTAATCCACTTGGATGGACTCACTGGGTGGTGACTGCAGCAGGTGGGGGGTGGCTGGAGGAGGGGGTCCCTGGGCTGTGCCTTTGGGGTCTCTGTCCTGTCCCTGGTGAGCAGAGCTCTCTCTGCTCCCTGGTGCCCTGTCCTGAGCTGCTCTCCTCCTCCAGGCCCTGCCGCCATCTTGTTCTGCTCCCCTTGGGCCAGAGCCACGGAGTCGGCCACCAGGGACTGGACCTCGGACACCAGGAGCCCCAGATGAACTTCTCCTTCTCCAAATGGTTTTATTGGGGTCACAACAACTCAAAGCTCACTGGACCCTGCAATCCACGTGACCCACTGCTTCATCACACGGAGAGTCAGGTTGTTGGCTGCCTCTGTCACGGTGACGATCGTGACTGGCCCTTGGGAACATCATGATTGACGGCAGGTTCTCTCCTCAGCACTGGGGGCCTCTGGGGCTGGGGGTGCTCTGGGGTGGGCTGTGCTGTGCGCTGCAGGAGGTGGAGCAGCCTCTCTGGGCCCCACACACCAGGAGCCAGGAGCAGCCTCACATCTCTCCCCCCCGGTCACCACTGTCCCCTCCTGTCCTGGCAGCGAGTCCTCGATGGTCAGAGGTGATCATCTAACCACACACCCTCGTGGGTGCTCCTCGAGGTGCATGGGCACAGACCGGGAACCCTGGGGGGGCTTCCTTCCCCAGCCCTCCCGCCTGGCACCCTGTCCCCTCCTGTCCCCAGGGGTCTCCTTCCTAGTGTGTTAAATCATATTCATTTTTAGCAGCTGGGGAGCAAAAGGGGGTGATGGACGTCCCTGAGCGTCCGCGGTACCCGGGGGCTCCGACGGCCGCTGTTCCCCGTCCCGCCTGCAGGGGGCGCCGCTGCTCCAAGAAGTCCCCTCCCTGGGCCCCGGGCGGCGCGGAGGGTCCCTGAGGGTCCTGCAGGGGCGGCCCCTGAGCCCGCTCACCCTGTATCAGGGTGAGCAGCACCAAGACCCCTTCAAACCCGGGTCCTTGCCATGAAGCCAGCAAGACGTCAGACCTGTCACTCAGAGTGACAGGCAGGAGCATATTGAAGGGGTGGAGAGGGGCAGGGGACACTCTCAAGGGACAGAGAGGTCCTCTCAGAGAGGACAGGGACAGCGTGTCTCTCCTGCCCTCCAGTTTTATTGGGGTCCCAGGGAAGTTCCCAGAGAGCCCCACCGAGGTCCCTCCTGACTTTGACCGACAGCAGGGTGACATCCGACTCTCCAGTCCCCACGGCCATGGCCACTCTGGGTCCCCCTGGCCCCTGCTGCCTGATTCTCAGTGGAACCTGTTCTTGCAGATTTTAGGGTTGGAGGAAGGGTCCTCGTCCCCCTGGGTCCTGGGACCTGGTCTGCGTCAGGGTCCCAGAAGTCCCCCATTCAGGGTCACGTGGCTCCTCTCAGGGACGTGACTTCCCGCCTGCATGTCCCCTGCAGGTCACAGGAGGTGTGTGAGGAAGGTGGCGGAGCCTGTGCCCGGAGGCCAGGCAGGGCTGCAGGTCCAGGGCTTCTGGGAAGGAAGCTGTGGGGTCAGCACCGGGGACCATTGATAGAACTGTCCCCTGAACCTCGTGTCCCACCACCCAGGTCTGTCTGTCCCCCGTCTTTCTCTTGATGGACTCAGGGTCGTTCCCAGGTTGACATTCTATTTGCAGAAGGCCACGAACATAGGTTCCCGAGCTTCCATGTGGACTCATGATTTGCTACCTTTTGGTGGCTCTCTGGGACAGTCACATCACATGGTCACCAGGGAAGGAATCCAGCTGAACGTCACTGCCTGGACCCTGCGGCGGGCTGCGGAGGTCCACAGCACATCAGGGCTGTGCCTCGTCACTGATACCCAGCATCGCACGCGGTCCCTGGGCCGACGGTTCCCCAGCTGTATTGGGGCGTGATTGACAGTCGGGGCTCGCGCATTTTCAAGACGGAATCTTGCTACACTGCCGAGGCTGGCCTCCAAGTTTCATCCTCCTGCCTCAGCCTCCCAAATCACTGGGATGACAGGCATGAGCCACCACACCCGGCCCTGGCTTATGTCATGGAACATAACGTCCTCGGGTCCCATCAATGTCAGGTGGCCCCCAGTGTAACATAGATACCTTAGCCTCTGTTTCCAAGTTCCATGCAGATTCAAAGGTGTATATGTTACCAACAGGGCTCCGTGGAAGTCTTTCACCTGTGGACCAGGATGCTGAGCCTCCATCACCTCCTCCATGTCCTCCTCCTCCATCTCCTCCTCCTCCTCCATCTCCTCCTCCTCCTCCATCTCCTCCTCCTCCATCTCCTCCTCCTCCTCCATCTCCTCCTCCTCCATCTCCTCCTCCTCCATCTCCTCCTCCTCCATCTCCTCCTCCATCTCTTCCTCCTCCTCCTCCTCCATCTCCTCCTCCTCCTCCATCTCCTCCTCCTCCTCCTCCATCTCCTCCTCCTCCTCCATCTCCTCCTCCATCTCCTCCTCCATCTCCTCCTCCTCCTCCATCTCCTCCTCCTCCATCTCCTCCTCCATCTCTTCCTCCTCCTCCTCCTCCTCCATCTCCTCCTCCTCCATCTCCTCCTCCTCTCCTCCTCCTCCTCCTCCTCCATCTCCTCCTCCTCCATCTCCTCCTCCTCCTCCTCCATCTCCTCCTCTTCCTCCTCCATCTCCTCCTCCTTCTCCATCTCCTCCTCCTCCTCCATCTCCTCCTCCTCCTCCTCCATCTCCTCCTCCTCCTCCTCCATCTCCTCCTCCTCCATCTCCTCCTCCTCCTCCATCTCCTCCTCCTCCATCTCCTCCTCCTCCATCTCCTCCTCCTCCTCCTCCTCCTCCTCCATCTCCTCCTCCTCCTCCATCTCCTCCTCCTCCTCCATCTCCTCCTCCTCCATCTTCTCCTCCTCCTCCTCCTCCATCTCCTCCTCCTCCATATCCTCCTCCTCCATCTCCTCCTCCTCCTCCATCTCTTCCTCCTCCTCCTCCTCCTCCATCTCCTCCTCCATCTCTTCCTCCTCCTCCTCCTCCTCCATCTCCTCCTCCTCCTCCATCTCCTCCTCCTCCTCCATCTCCTCCTCCTCCTCCATCTCCTCCTCCTCCATCTTCTCCTCCTCCTCCTCCTCCATCTCCTCCTCCTCCATCTCCTCCTCCTCCATCTCCTCCTCCTCCTCCTCCATCTCCTCCTCCTCCTCCTCCATCTCCTTCTCCACCATCTCCTCCTCCTCCTCCTCCTCCATCTCCTCCTCCATCTCTTCCTCCTCCTCCTCCATCTCCTCCTCCTCCTCCATCTCCTCCTCCTCCTCCTCCATCTCCTCCTCCTCCTCTTCCTCTTCCATCTCCTCCTCCTCCTCCATCTCCTCCTCCTCCATCTCCTCCACCTCCTCCTCCTTCTCCTCCTCCTCCTCCTCCTTCTCCTCCTCCTCCTCCTCCATCTCTTCCTCCTCCATCTCCTCCATCTCCTCCTCCTCCATCTCCTCCTCCTCCTCCTCCATCTCCTCCTCCTCCTCCTCCTCCATCTCCTCCTCCCCCTCCCTCCTGCTCTTCCTCTCCCTCCTTTCTAGCTTTCGTGAGTTGAACAGGTTTCATCCACCATGATGAACTTCTATGGATCGAATTGTGATTCACCCCCAAATTCATATGTTGAAGCACTAATTCACAATGGGGTGAGATCTGAAGTTGGGTCCTTTGGTAATTAGGTTTAAATGAGGTCACGAGGGTGGGTCTCCATGATGGAATTAGAGGTCCATCCATGGTTGGCCAACTCCATGGCTCTGGCCCAAGGGGAGCAGAACAAAATGGCGGCAGGGCCTGGAGGAGGAGAGCAGCTCAGGACAGGGCACCAGGGAGCAGAGAGAGCTCTGCTCACCAGGGACAGGAGAGAGACCCCAAAGGCACAGCCCAGGGACCCCCTCCTACAGCCACACCCCACCTGCTGCAGTCACCACCCAGTGAGTCCATCCAAGTGGATTAATCCACTGAGTGTGGAACACATCTGGATGATCGTAATCTGATCATTTCACCTCTGAGCGTTCTTGCCTTGTCTCACACCTGGACCTTTAGGGGACACCTCATACCTAAGCCATGAGGAGCGCCAATGTCACAGGACTCGTGTGCTTGTAAATTGAGGACATTGGGACACAGATGGGCACATCGTCCGGACAGAGTCAGACCACCTGAGCTCCCGGGTGGGATCTGGGACCTGACCTTCCTGGGCGATGTGCTCTCATCCTGAAACGGACGGGGGTCAAACCAGGTGAGCCTTGGGGCCGCCAAGATTTCAAACGCACCCTGGATGGGGTGACCGGAGCCGAGAGGAGACCGGGGCATGTTTCACCCGGATCCTGTCCGTGGTGCAGGATGCACAGTTGCTTGCTCAAGCGTCCGGCCGCCTTCTGTCCCAGTTGAGCCTGTCTAACTCGATTAAGGTCATCTCTCTAGGATGCCCAGCTGCAGAGGGCCCTGCTCTCCCGAGCTGCCCTTCCTAGGATGAGAGGCAGGTAAACACAGGGACCGTCCACAGGCGCGGGGTCTCCATCTCCACGGGACGTTCCCACTTTGTTTCTCCACGGGACACGGCGTCTACTCCATGTGACGACGGGTATCTTGGGACCCCAGTGGGTGAGGGGCTATGTGCTTCCCATTTTCTGTGACAAAATCCCTGAGAAAAATAGAGTTAAAGAGACGAAAGGTTTCCAGTGGCTCACAGTTGGAGGGCTCCATGGGTCTGTGCCTGAGGTGAGGCAGAACATCATGGCGGATGGGTGTGGTGTAGACCAGCAGCTCAGCTTGGGGCAGCCATGGAACGAACAGAGAGAGGAAGGGTCCACGCCACGATACCCCCACCCATGGTGTGTCCACTTTGACCCTCCCTTTATTTTATTTTATTTTTTAAAATTCCTGCTAAGAAGGAGACAGATTTGAGAGTAGGAAAAAAAAAAGAGAACAGTATGGACGTGTTCCGGATTCTTCTCCCCCAGCGGAGAGAGGACTGACTCCCCTCTCCCGCCAGGATGAGCCAAGAGGCCCTCCCCTTCTCTCTCATGCCCCAAATTCCTGCTAAGAGGATTTCTTCTGAGCTCCTCTAAGACGATTCCCTGTGGCCCGTGAGTCATCATGGATGGCTGGACGCTCGGCTCCGCCGGAGCTGCTGCGGATCCGGCGAGCTCTCCTTTCGCTCCAGGGCAGAAGGATGACTTCCCAAGAGACAGATGAGACAAACTCAAGGTGGCAGCGACCTTCTGAGCGGCTCAGAATAAAAGTCAACACTGGACCTGTTGGCACGTCACCGTCTCCCGCCCTCCGTGACGGGGCCGAGATCCTTCAACCCGGGTGGGGTCGTCTATTTTCTGGGTTAGCACCTCCCTTATGGTTTCTGGGGGATGAGTGTTTAAGAGGACAACACGGAGCCGTGAAATCTCCAGCAGCTCCGTTCTTTAGCGCGGAGAAAGGATTTTCTCAGCCTTGGCACCGTCAGCTCGGGGGACGGGGTTGTTCTGTGCTGGGACGGTCTGTCCTGTGCATCATGGGGACATGTAGCAGCGTCTCTGGTCTCTACCTGATAGACGTTACTAGAAAATGCCCTCAACAATATTGTCATTTTTTTTTTGGTTGATTTTTAATAGACTTTATTTTTTTAAGGAAAATTTTAGGTTCACCTCCAAATGGAGTAGAAAGTACTGAGACTATCCACACCCCCCGAACCCTTGCTATAGCACAGCCTCCTCCATTACCAACATCTTCCCCCTGTTCCCTGTTACAATGGACGGACCCACATTGGCATCTCCATTTACCCAAAGTCGACCTCTCTGCGGAGTGACCTCCCGATGTTGTATGTTCTGTGGGTTCGCAGTACCGTACGATGGCCCGTGTGCGCCATGATGGTCTCCCCAGCATCCACGGCCACCAGTGATCTCCTCAAAATGGCGCCATGATCACCCACCCGCTGAGCCTCTTGGACACTCATGTTGTCATGGCGTTGGGGCAACTCAGTCTACCGAGGGTGCAGGACTGGAGTCCTGTCCTTCTCACTGGCCACTGGCTCGGGGTCGATCTCATTCTCTGGAACCTGCCCTCAGGTACTGGACCAATGGTTCCCTCCATGGGTCTTCATGGAACACGGTGCTTTCTTTTCCTCTCTGAAACCAGAATCTGCTGGATGCCGCCACCATTTCTTCTTTATCAAGGTCTCCTTTGGATTCGTCCAAGGCCACCCAGGGTCACCTTCGTTTTATGGACACGAAGTTGGCGGAAGGGTCAGCGCCATCATTGAATGTCCACCGTCGGAGATGTCCAATGCACGCTCGAGGGGAGGGAGGGGATTCTGAAGCGTGTGTCCACTGGATTCCGGCCGGTCATCTGGGGATTCCATTTCTCCTCCCCTGACGCTGCTAACGTTCTGTTCTGTTCTGAATCCAGCACGTCCACCTCCCGTCACGTCTGCATTTGAAGCCCTCACGCCATCTCTTCCGGAAACCTGTGGAATATGCACTGGGTTCTAGTGGAGGACGGCCCACCCCCTGTCTGTGGAGCTCCCTCCTTGGGTCAGAGTCTACCGTGCTACCCGTTATCCAACCACCCTCCAACACCCCGGCCTCGCCCTTCCCATCCGCTAGTGACCACTGGTCTACTTTCTTCCGCTTCTTGACCTCCTGCCCACCAAAGAGAACACGGAGGAAGAGTTTACCTGGGCTCCTGGTGTCCGAGGTCCAGTCCCTGGTGGGCCGACTCCATGGCTCTGGCCCAAGGGGAGCAGAACAAGATGGCGGCAGGGCCTGGAGGAGGAGAGCAGCTCAGGACAGGGCACCAGGGGGCAGAGAGAGCTCTGCTCACCAGGGACAGGACAGAGACCCCAAAGGCACAGCCCAGGGACCCCCTCCTCCAGCCACACCCACCTGCTGCAGTCACCACCCAGTGAGTCCATCCAAGTGGATTAATCCACTTTTAGTCTACACCTCTCATAACCGAATCATTTCAAGTGGATTGAATTCTACCCATTTCCCATCCCACCACGTCCAGTGTTGCGAAAGGGCATCTTCTCCGACCACCCACCAGAGGGAGGCCACTGTCACGCGTTCCTCCAGATTTTGCAGGGGGCACGGGGTGTTTTTATGTCTTTATCAAGTAGAAGAAGTCACAGTGGATTTGAAAACTCACACGCATCAATGCTCCTTGGGAGTTTCCATTTGTGGGACGGAGGTGTAGACAGTTCCCCAAATCGGTGCCCTGTTCTGCTTTCGGTTTCTTCTGGTATTTTCGACCTTCTTCCCCATTCTGGTTTGGCCTTGAAAGTGGGTATCCCCCAAATTCAATCAGGAAGCTTGTGCACACCCGTGATTCCACAACTCGGGAGGCTGAGGCAGGAGGATCCCGAGGTGAAGGCCAGCCTCAGCAACTCACTGAAACCCGAAGCAACGTAGCAAGACTCGGCCTCAAAATGAAATTAAAAAACGATCGGGGTTTAACCCAGTTGTAGAGCATCCCTGTGTCCCCCAAACTCCCAAAATTAAGTTGGTAAAAACTCTTTAGAGAACAGTTAGTGACGGAGGGAAAAAAAAATCCCTGGAAACTAGAACATGCAGCAACTTCTTCCAGGAGGGTAACAGGAAGGACTCACCATCTACAGACGGGTCCCCGAAGGACAGCGTTGGGGATTCTCCAGAGAAAACATGGTTCATGACCCATGGGAGTGGCTGACTCCCAAATAGGATGGGGTGCTCGTCCAGTGTGTATAGGGAGCAGGTCACCCCTGGGAAGGACCCTCTGACCTCCCCTGGAGCAGGTCACCCAGGACTAGGGATGCACGGGAAGGAGGGGTTTTTTTGGGGGGTGGGGAGGGTTGACCTCAGGGACCCTGGACCCCTGAGCCCCGTCCCCAGCCCTATTTTGCATTTTATTTAGAGACAGGGTCTCCCTGAGCTGCTCAGGGCCTCCCTTTGGCTGAGGCTGGCTTTGAACTCGCCATCCTCCTGCCTCGGCCTCCCTAGCTCCGGGGAGGACAGGCCCCTTGCTGCGCAGCTCGGGCCTCGCGGAGTGCATGCGTTGCGCTCAGGGCGGTGTCCCTGGCTCTAGGACCGGGGCTCCTTTGGGGCTTGGAAGCACCTGCCACTCAGCACCGGCTTTGCCAGGTCCTCCTCGGGGTGACATCCTCATGCACCGCTCTGCTAATGGGACGGATCGCCCCCCGCAGCGCAGCCCTGGATTTCCCGCGAGCTGCTGGCCCCAGAGCGCATTTCCTCGTTGATGCAGGATTTGTAGCTGGTTCTGGAGAAGGTGGAATCCGGGCCGCGGGCCAGACGCCATCCCTGTTGTCCCCAGGGTTCTACCCGAGAGCACAGGCCGGAGCCTGATGGCTGCTTGGGTTTCCTGCCTGTTCCGAGCTGCCCGCCCTGGACCTTCTGAGATGGACTTATTTCTCTTAGCCTCGTGGTCTCTAGTTCCATCTGTTTTCCTGCAAACGCCATCGTTTCATTCTTTTTCACGGCCGAGTAGTACTCCAGAGTGCAGAGAGACCACATTTCTTGACAGAAATGGATGTCCACTGACGGACCCCTGAGCTGGTTCCATAGTCTGGCTACTGTGAACTGTGCCGCTGGGAACCTGGGTGTGTGCAGGGGGTCACTGCAGCAAGAGGACTTGAGTTTTTCAGGATCAGTTCTGGGTCACAGGGTGGTTCCACGCCTGGTGTGAGCTACTGGCCTTCTGGGTGGTGCCATTCTGAGTGGGGCGAGAGGAAATCAAGGTTTATAGCAGCTCCACTCACAATAGCTAAAGTGCGGAACCCACCCAGGTGCCCTCCAATACAGGAATGAATAAAGAGACTGTGGTATGTCTACACAGTGGAATATCACTCAGCCATGAAGAGGAATGAAATGATGGCATTTGCTGGAAAATGGGTGGCGCTGGAGACTATCCTGCTAAATGATAAGCCAATCCCCCAAAATCAAAGGCCCTGTGGTCTCCCTGATATGTGGGTGTTAATTCACAATAAGGGGGGGGCACTAGGGGAGAATAGAGGGGCTTTGGATTAGTCAGAGGGGAGTGAAGGGAGGGGAGGGGGAGGGGGTAGGAAGGACAGTAGAATGTCCCTGTGGTGGGACAGCAATGCTCAGCTGTCACTATGCAAAATAGGGCTGCGGATGGGGCTCAGGGGTCGAGGGCCCCTGAGTTCAATCCCTGGTACCCCAACTCCAAAAAAAGGGGGGGGGAATAAGAGGAAAAAATGGGTTTCCCAGTGTCTCAGGAGGCTGAGGCAGGAGGATGGCAGGATGGAGGCCAGCCTCTGGAACTTCGTGAGGCCCTGAGCCTTTCAGCAAGACCCTGTCTCTAAAAAAAAAAAAAAAAATTAAAAGGCTGGGGACGTGGCTCAGGGGTCAAGTTGAGTCCCCCATCTCAGGGGAATAAAAAAGACCTGAACCTTGTGTCCACTCTGAACACGCGCAGGGACTTTTCTCTTTTCCCTGAGCAATGCGGGATGACCGCTGTGGACACAGCGAGGTCCCTTTGTAGATGGCCTCTTCGAGGTGATTTAAACCGTAAAGGGGGACTTGTGCACGTGACCTGCGATCAGCAGCCCCGCTAGGTCACCGAGGGGACTCCGGCCTCTGCCCTGGCTGGCCTCCCCGGGGAGTCTCGGAGCCAGTATCCTCGGGGACAACTGTATATGGGGGCAGCTGTGCCCCAAATCACAGCGTTGTCTGTGTCTGAAAGTGCTGGGACCCCCCTGTCCCCGTGTTTTCTAATGAATTTCTCATGACACTTGGAGCTAGTCGCGCGGCTCGCGGGGAGGCGCTCGGAGACAGCTCCGGAGCCGCTGGGGACGTCTGGGGAACACCCCCCTCCTCGGGTGACATTTCCCGCTGGCTCTGCTCCTGGCTTCCCCGGGAGCCGCAGCCTGGCTCGGTTCCGCCTGTGAACGGAGCATCGCGCTGCGGCGGGGGCTTCCTGCAGCCTGGGACCCGAGCCACGTCCCCAGGGAGCCGCTGACGGTGGCCCAGATCCAGTGTGACATGCAAAACAGAGCTCAGCCCGTGCCAGCCCCGCAGAGGACAGGGACGGGGATTAAGGAGCTCATTTAGGGACCCGGGAGTGACGAACCCGGCTGCAGGATCTCATTACGGCCGGCCACCCAGCTGTGCCTGGTGACAGCCTCCAACACCCGCTGCTTTTGACAGCGCTCAGCTGTCACTCACGTGCAGAGAGACGCACTTGCAAAAATTTGCAGTGTCACTTTTTTTTTGGGGGGGGGAGGGGGCGGTGTGCAGACCCCAGGGGGTAGGAGTTGATGACAAGGCGACGTGACCGGGGACGGTGGCCCACACCTCTCATCCCAGCGGCTCTCGGGAGGCTGAGGCAGGAGGATCGCGAGTTCAGAGCCAGCCTCAACCAAAGCGAGGCCCTGAGCAGCTCAGGGAGACCCTGTCCCTAAATAAAATGCAAAATAGGGCTGGGGACAGCGCTCGGGGCTGGACCTGACCAGGCGACAGACCCGATTAAATAAAGCAGACCAGGGGGACCCTGGCAACCCGGTCACGTGTCTCTTGCCGTGATCACCCCGGGCACCTGTGTCACCAGACGAAGAAAAGGCTCAACACCCAGCGCTCCCTCCCGCGTCCCCAACGTGCCCAAAGGAGATTACAGCTGCCACCGCGTTCTCCCCGGGGGCCGGCGGCCGTGACAGCTGAAATGACCGGCTTGGCTGTAGACGACCGGGAAGCAGAGAGACGGGAGCATAAATTAAGCCCCAGATGCAGCCCAGGTGACAATCGGCCTCCCTCGCGGGGGACACAAAGATGCCATTTTCTCTGGATTCTGCTGGGGGCAGAAGAGAATCAGCGTCCACAGGAGGACCTCGCCAAGGGTCCAGCAGGGACCCCTGGGGGCTCAGAAGCAGGCGGGCGAGCCGAGGCCACTAGGCTCCTTCCCCCCCGCGGGGTGCATTTGACAGGGACGTCGTTGTGCAGCTAAGCAATGCCCAGCTGGGTCCTAGGCTGCCCACCCACAGAGGCCTGTCACTTAACATCAATCAGAAAAATAAAAAGACTAAACAATAAAAATCTCTGTAGCTGGGCACCTGTCACCGCAGCAGCTTGGGAGGCTGAGGCCGGAGGATGGCACGTTGGAGGCCGCCCTGAGCAACTTAGCGAGGCCCAAAAGCAACTTGGCGAGACCCTGTTTCTAAAGAAAAAAATAAAAAGGGCTGGGGACGTGGCTCGGGGGTTAGTGACCTGGGTTCAGTCCCAAGGGTGAGGGCGAGGGCGAGGCATTTGCTTGGTGAAGGTCAGAGCTGGAGAGTATTATGCTGCAGAGAACAAGCCCGACGTGAAAGTCCAAGGTCGGACATTGTCCCTCCTACGAGGATGCCACAGCGCGACGGGGCAGGGAGACAGGTGGGGGATCCCAGGGAAATAGAAGGGACATGGGTGGATGGAGGAAGGGACCCAGGGGAGGGGTGGGGAAAGGGGGAGAGTGGAATCCAAGGGCCAAAGTATGCGACGTGCACATATGAGGGGCCCACGTGACCCAGCCTTGTGCACAGCTGTGACACCAAGGGAAAAATCACGGTCAACAGCCCAGAGAGCAGCAGAGAGGGGAAGGGAGCAGGTGGGGGGGGGACGGACCTGGGGATGGAGGCCCGTCCTGCGTGATGACGTCAAGCACGGAGATGAGATTCCCGTCCTGCGTGGTACGTGATGACGTCAAGCTCGGAGATGCGATGCCCGTCCTGCATGATGATGTCAAGCATGGAGATGAGATTCCCGTCCTGCGTGATGACGTCAGCACGGAGATGAGATTCCCATCCTGCGTGATGACGTCGAAGCACCCACTGACAGGGGTCTGCAGAGTCCAGCGAAGGGGAAAAGAAAACGAAAGAAAAGAGGAGAAATGGGGAGAAAAGGGCTTTGTGAGGAAGAGAGGCCAGAAGGGGCGTCGCCGGCCACTGACTCCTGGGCACAGAGCACGCACAGCAGGGACGACTGTATACAGACCCCCTCTGACCCCTGGGCACAGACCACACACAGCAGGGACGACTGTATACAGACCCCCTCTGACCCCTGGGCACAGACCACGCACAGCAGGGACGACTGTATACACACTCGGCCTCTGACTCCTGGGCACAGAGCACGCACAGCAGGGACGACTATATACAGACCCCCTCTGACCCCTGGGCACAGACCACACACAGCAGGGACGACTGTATACAGACCCCCTCTGACCCCTGGGCACAGACCACGCACAGCAGGGACGACTGTATACACACTCGGCCTCTGACTCCTGGGCACAGAGCACGCACAGCAGGGACGACTGTATACAGACCCCCTCTGACTCCTGGGCACAGAGCACGCACAGCAGGGACAACTGTATACAGACCCGCTCTAATGCCTGGGCACAGAGCACGCACAGCAGGGACGACTGTATACAGAGGGAGAGGTGCTCTGCTGTGGGGTGCAGCAGGACAGGGCGGAGCTCAGGGAACAAAGGACCCCGGGAAGCAGAGGGACTTCCCTGTCCCACACAGGAACCACCCGGGCACCGACGCCCTGGCAGGGTCCTGTGCGCCTCCCCTGCCCCGTCCTCCTCGCCCCCTGCTGAGGCCCCTCTGCGCGGCCCACCAGCCCCGTGTCCTCCGAGGCCCGCGGAGCCCTCCTGTGTGTCGTCCCCTGAGATCTGGGTGTCTCTGTGGGCACGCCTCCGTGTGGCCCACGGCTCGTTACTTAACAAGTAAACTCCTTCCCGAAACCGCCAAGACCACAATGTCCCCGAGAGTGACGCTGGCCACGTCCCCCAGGTTCCAGAATAGTTCCTGCCTTCATCCCCGGTTCCTGATACCCCACGACCTCTAAAGGGGGACTCTGCCGTTGCCATCGGCGACGAGTTTTGTTCACTGACATCTTCTTTATCGGATTCTGATTCTGCGATGTTCTGGCCCCGAGTTCGGCGGCTGCTGTTTATTTTCTTTGAATTCAGTGATGTTTTCATTTGGAGCAAAATAAGAAAACGCCTCGAGCAGAGGAACGAGGATTATTCTGGGCTGGATTTGCTCACGCTCCGTGAAATCTGGCCGCGTGTTTACTGACGTCCCCCGCCATCCCCTCCTCTGTCACGGAGCCTCTCCCCAGAGGAGCTCTATTTCTGGAAACGGGGAGGATGGTTTGGCGGCCGCCCTGTGGCTGCGGCAGATGGAAAACGCCCGTGGATGTTGGTGCTGCGCGGGGGGAAGAGCCACGGGCTCTGTGTGTGGTGTGTGCCCAGGAGTCAGAGGGGGTCTGTATACAGTCGTCCCTGCTCTGCGTGCTCTGTGTCCAGGAGTCAGAGGGATCTGTATACAGTCGTCCCTGCTGTGCGTGCTCTGTGCCCAGGGGTCAGAGGGGGTCTGTATACAGTCGTCCTTGCTGTGCGTGGTGTGTGCCCAGGAGTCAGAAGGGGTCTGTATACAGTCGTCCCTGCTGTGCGTACTCTGTGCCCAGGAGTCACAGGGGGTCTGTATACAGTCGTCCCTGCTGTGCGTGCTCTGTGCCCAGGAGTCAGAGGGATCTGTATACAGTTGTCCCTGCTGTGCGTGCTCTGTGCCCAGGAGTCAGAGGGGGTCTGTATACAGTCGTCCCTGCTGTACCTGGTCTGTGCCCAGGAGTCAGATGCGGGTGTGTATACAGTTGTCCCTGCTATGCGTGGTCTGTGCCCTGGAGTCAGAGGGGGTCTGTATACAGTCGTCCCTACTGTGCTTGCTCTGAGCCCAGGAGTCAAAGGCCGAGTGTGTATACAGTCGTCCCTGCTGTGCCTGGGTGTACCCAGGAGTCAGAGGCTGAGTGTGTATACAGTTGTCCCTGCTGTGCATGGTCTGTGTCCAGGAGTCAGAGGTGGGTCTGTATACAGTTGTCCCTGCTATGCGTGGTCTGTGCCCTGGAGTCAGAGGGGGTCTGTATACAGTCGTCCCTACTGTGCTTGCTCTGAGCCCAGGAGTCAAAGGCCGAGTGTGTATACAGTCGTCCCTGCTGTGCCTGGGTGTACCCAGGAGTCAGAGGCTGAGTGTGTATACAGTTGTCCCTGCTGTGCATGGTCTGTGTCCAGGAGTCAGAGGTGGGTCTGTATACAGTCGTCCCTGCTGTGCGTGCTCTGTGCCCAGGAGTCAGAGGCCTAGTGTGTATACAGAGGTCCCTGCTGTGTGAGATCTGTGCCCAGGAGTCAGAGGGGGTCTGTATACAGTGGTCCCTGCTGTGCGTGGTCTGTGCCCAGGAGTCAGAGGGGGTCTGTATACAGTGGTCCCTGCTGTACGTGGTCTGTGCCCAGGAGTCAGAGGGGGTCTGTATACAGTCGTCCCTGCTGTGCGTGCTCTGTGCCCAGGAGTCAGAGGGGGTCTGTATACAGTGGTCCCTGCTGTGCGTCCTCTGTGCCCAGATTGCATCCCGTGCAGACATATTTTCCGGTCGTGATCCCGTAATGATGGGGGGACGAGCATCTGCGTTGCGCGGGGTATTAAGTCACGCACAACTGGTCTAAAGTACGTAGGACGGTGCACACGGGTCCCGTGCAATCACTAGGTCATCTTATGGGACGGGCTTAGAGCCTCCCTGGGAATTCTGGGGTCATGACCCCCCTGGTTATCCCATCCTGATGCGGCCTCCATGGTGATGCCTGGGAAAGGAATCGGAAGATTTCTCCGTGCACGAGGGGTTCGTGGAGAACAGAGGTCCCAGCTCGGGTCTGCAGCAAGCGGCTTCCCTTAGAACCATGGAGTCCAGTCTGTTTTGATGCCTATGGTTCCGGGCTGCGAATCCGTGTTAAAAACCACCCGGTGGAGAGGAGGCAAGGCAAGACGCCGCGGCTCTTGGACCAGGTAAAGAGGAAGTTGTGTCTGCAAGAAAGAGGACTCGGCACGGCGGGACCGCTCTCTCCCCATGTCTCCCGTGGGCTCCTGTGGGCTCCCTCATCAGTACCGTGAAGGATTGGGAGGAGTCGTTTCTGTGGCTCAGTTGTTAGAGTCTGAATTTGCAGCAATCTTTCAGAACAAGAGATAAGAGTCTGCAGGTCCAACAGCACCTCCCACCTTCGGCTCCTCGTGAGTCAGATTCCCAGAAGTTGCAAACCCCACACCTCAGCAGCAGATGTTCCCGCGCACGGAGTCCCCGAATCCCAGCCCCAACTGAGCGCTTTTCAGAGGAAACCCGTGACAGCGATCCCGCCTGTTCCCGGAATCGCTTTGAATCCCCCAGGACGGTCGTTTCTGGAAAGATCAAAATTATTCGACACCCTTCTTGGAACATGGAAAGGAGAAGAAGAAGCGCTCTCGTTTCTATTCAGGATATTGTTTCTCAGGAAAAAAAAATACATATCCTCTCAAGAAGGCAGGGCGTTCTGTTCCTGGGGAGAGCTCCACACCTGCGGACGTCATCCCACAGCATCTAGATAGAACTCTTCCTGGTCAAACCGTCAGCACCAGCACCAGGATGAGACTGGGAGCACACCATCACCACCGCCGCCCTCCCATTACCATCATCATCACGCCACCACCTGTCCATCATCAGCACCGTCACCTTCACTATGACTATCTTGACCTCCACCATTTCCATCTTCCTCATCAGTATCCTCCTCCTCATCATCATCAGTACCACCACCACCGTCACCGTCACCACCATCACCATCATCATCATCACCACCATCACCATCACCATCACCATCTGCATCACCATCACCATCACCATCACCACTATCGCCAACACCTCCACCATCATCACCACCACATCACCACCATCATCATCACCATTATCATCACCACTGTTATCACCACCATCACCATTACCACCATCACCACCACCACCATCACCATCACCATAATCACCAGTATCACCATCACCATCACCACCACCATCACCACCTCCATCACCACCATCATCATCACCACCATCACCACCACCATCACCACCTCCATCACCACCATCACCAACACCACCATCACTATTACCATTATCATCGTCACCACCACCACCATCATCATCTGGATCATATCATGGCCTTCACCATCTTCCTCATCAGTGTCCTCCTCATCACCATCAGTGCCACCATCACTGTCACCACCATCATCATCACCACCGTTATCACCACCATCATCACCACCATCACCACCAACATCATCATCACCACCATCACCAGCATCACCATCACCATCATCACCACCATCATGACGACCACCACCATCACCACCACCAACACCATCACCACCATCATCACCACCATTATCACCACCACCATCACCACCAACACCAACACCATCATCATCACCACCATCACCACCACCATCACCAGCATCACCATCACCACCACCATCACCAGCATCACCATCACCATCACCACCATCATGACGACCACCACCATCACCACCACCAACACCATCACCACCATCATCACCACCATCATCATCATCTGGATCATATCCCAGTCTTCACCATCTTCCTCACATCAGCACCGCCGCCATTATAACAATCATCCTCGTCCTTGGGAACACAGACCCACATGGTGGATCAGTTGTCCCCTGGGCGTCTGTTCTCAGAGAACCACGAGCCGTACAAGGTGCTTTCCCTGCTCTCCTCCATTTCCCAAAGATGTTGATCCGAGGGACATTTGCCCTCTGGCTGGTGCAGTTCCAGCTACGGCTCAGAAACAACTAAAAGTGAGGAGGGGACTTCCTGAGGGACATCGTCGAGATGGCCTTCCTGCAAACGCTTCTGGTGCACCCCTCCTCCTTGACACCCTGTTCCTGCCCACGCCTTTGCCTTCCCGCCATTCTCTGTTTCCTTGGGAATAAACTCACCAGAAACGAGAACTGGACGTGGTCTCTTCTCGTCTTCGTTTCCCACGAGGGGTCTATTTCCTTTGGAGGAACTTGTCCTCGCCGAGTGTGAGCGTAGGAATGCCGTTCTTTCTTCCCCTTTCTGGGAGAGATGATGAGAATTCTAACGGTCCTTCTCTGCTGTGGCCACCCGTACCCTAAAGCACTCAGTTGGCCTCGTGGACCAATTTTTAAAACAGTGGCTTTTCCAATGGCGTGGTGGGCATCAGAGAGACTCAGCTTGGATGCCAGGAAGAGTGGGATCCAGCAGAGCTGGGAAGATACCCTCGGAAAAAGTCCAGATTCCTAATTAACTTCTAAATTTCCTCCAAACAAGGAAATTAAAAGTGATTGTCATTGATTAGATCGGACATGGAGATATATATGTATCTCTCACTGAACCAAATTTGAAAGCTTTCTTATAATACAGCTGATGTCACGCCTGGTTCCTGTAGAGATACACAGGAAACCCCAGGCGCTGAGTGGCTCTGACTCAGGGCTGGGTGGGTTGGGAGCCTTGCTGAGGTCTCACTGCGTGTTCCTAACAACACTTTAACTTGAACCCCAAACTTGAGTGAGGGAAGAACACCCAACTGGCAGCTATGATCCACCAAGACAGCCCAGGACTCCACCTTCTCAAATAAATAATTGCTCAGGCCAATGAATACCCCAACCTGCCCCATGAAATGGTAAGGGGTTGGTTCAGGGCATGGTGTCTGATAGCGGAAAGGCAGGCACGAAAATTGGGAAGTCCAGGAAGGAAGACTTTCACCATATGAATGAATCAACCAACCATCCATCCATCCACCCATCCACCCATCTGTCCATCCACCCATCCGTCCATCCACCCATCCACCCACCCATCCATCCATCCATCCATCCATCCACCCACCCACCCATCCATCTATCCATCCATCCACCCATCCATCCACCTATCCACCCATCCACCCATCCATCTACCCACCCATCCACCCATCTGTCCATACATCCATCCATCCATCCACCCACCCATCCACCCACCCACCCACCCATCCATCCATCCATCCATCCATCCACCCACCCACCCATCCACCCACCCATCTATCCATCCATCCACCCATCCATCCACCTATCCACCCATCCACCCATCCATCTACCCACCCATCCACCCATCTGTCCATCCATCCATCCATCCATCCATCCATCATCCACCATCCACCCATCCACCCACCCATCCATCCATCCATCATCCACCATCCACCCATCCATCCACCTATCCACCCATCCACCCATCCATCCATCCATCCACCCATCCATCTATCCATCCACCATCCACCCATCTATCCACCCACCCATCCATCCATCCACCCATCCATCCATCCATCCATCCACCCATCCATCCATCCACCCATCCACCCATCTATCCACCCACCCATCCATCCATCCACCCATCCATCCGCTCATCTGTGTAATTTTCCATCTACCTGTCCATCTGTTCATCCATTTTTCTATTCATTCAGTCACCTGTCCATCTACTCATCCATCTGCCCATCCATCATCCATCCATCCTTCCATTCATCCATCCATGCATCCACCCGTTTATTTAATCATCTGTCCATCTGACCATTCATCCACCCACCCATCCACCCATCCATCTCTCTACCCAGCTGACTATCCATCCATCCATCATCCATTCTTCCATTTATCATCCTTCGACCTGCCCATCCAACTATCTACCCATGGACTCCTGCAGCCACCCACCCACCCATCTAACTCTCTATCCGTTCATCCATCCAGATACCCACACATCCATCCATTCCTCACCTCTTCATCCATCCCTTTGTGCACACATCCATTCGACACGCATGCATGGTGCGATATCAAGAGCTTCCCCAACCTGGAAGGACAAGGACACGTATATATGGGCAAGATAACAGGACTCCCGCTCCATGAAGAAGGACCCTGGGCACCTAGGAAGGGAGACGAGCCTGAGATCAGAAACTCAGAAGACTAGGGCTCCATTTGACATCCTGTGACCCGCATCGAAACACGTCCCCCTACTCAGACAGTTTGGTGATAACAGTGAAGTGAGGTGGAATGTGAGTGGGACAGGGGATGAGTTCAGTATTTTTGCAAGTAGCGGGTAGAAATTAGTTTGTCACGTATAAGGGATATTGGAAGCATGGGACAATCGTCATTTATACAGTCTTGTTTAAGGAACAACACGGACTCCAGAGTGGTCACAAAACAATCACTCATCGTGGCGGATGAGCCATATGGGGAAATCTGAGGATAGAAGACCTTGAACGTGCACCCCCAAGGACGTTGGCTTGTAGGCAGTGACAGAGTGTGTGGGGCACAGAGAAGGGAAAGATCATGCCTCTGCACAAACTGGATTCCAATAGGGAGTTGCTAGAAGAAGGGAAATCAGCGAGGAATCCATTGGTATAACCGAGCTTTGGGAAAACCACCGAACAGGGACACCCCAGAGTCACGGACGTCAGGGAAATCGTGAAAGAAGGTGAGTCGGGTAAGGAAAAGCAAAGTCGGCTAAAATTTCAAAACCGAGGAGTCAGCATCCAGCAACGTCAGCACAAAACACAGTTTCTGACTTGTCTTGAGGGAAAAGGAGCGATAAATGAGGGATTTGAGCAGTTGGGACGTCGTCCACCATGATCTGATGCCCTCTCAGTGACCAGAATCACCAACGGCCGCCATCTTTGTATGTTGTGAGAATTGGAAAGCTAGAAGTACCTTCCTGGATTTCTTTGCCTATAAATGGTGTATTCGTAAGATTTTCACCACTGTAACAAAATCCCTGAGGAAATCAACTTACAGGAGGAAAGATTCATTAGGTTTCAGAGTTTCAGAAGTTTGGTTCCATGGTCACTTGGCACCATGGTTTTGAACGTTTGGTCAAGTAGGACATCATGGTGGGGAGACTATGGCGGAGGAAAGTTCTCAGCTCATGGCGGTCAGGAATAAGGAAGAGCAAGGATAGAGCCAGGGACAAGGTATAGTCCCCAATGATAAGCCACCAAGGACCCACTCCCTCCAAGTCGGTCCCATCTTGTGCCGTTTTCCCCACCTCCTGGTGGACGATTCAGTTACTAATGGATTAATCCACTGATGAGCCCAGAGACCTCTGGATCCAATCCCCTCCCCAACGCCCCACTCTGGACATGGCAGCATGGGATGAGGTTCAAAGTCTTCAGCACAGGAGACCCTGGGGGACCCAATCCATGCAAATGGTTAAATGGACGTGAACAAAGAGGACGAGCAGGTCCTCAGAGGGAAGTGACTTTCCTCTGGGTCTCGGAAAAGGGAGAGAGACGCGGCTTTTAAAGGATCCCATTTCAGACTGTGTCACCACTAAGAGGCTCCCCCCGGGAACTGGATAGAGCAAGAACTAAGGTGGCCCGAGGGTCAACCGGCAAAATCCTCATGCGCAACTCCCCACCAGAACACAATGGGACATCCGTTGAACACCCACGGAGACTGCACGTCCCCATGTAATTGAAGGAACGTGCCAGTCTCCATATTTACATATATTTAGATTGATACACGTATTTATGATATTTGTTTATATATTTACCGAGACAATTTCAATGTACATTTATATATATATATTCCCCCGTTTGGGGAATGTAATTACTGTTAATATTTCGCTCGGGAATTTTTCCTTGTTTCCGACATGCATATTGATAGGTTTCACCCACAGGCAATGCTAGATGCAATATAGAGGCAGAACTCAGGTGCAGGTGCAAAGCAAATATTTGCATATATAAAGCAAACATATATAGATACAAGAGCCCAAGTGTATGTCGTGCGTATATTTGTCTGTGTGCATTTCTGAGGCTGCGCAGGTTGGGCGGCTCTAGCTAAGGCTTGAGCGGTCACCAGGTTCCTGCACTCTGGGGACCTCAGCTCTGACACGAATCCACACACTCCCCACGTCTAAAGGGATTGGAAAGAAATGGGTGGAAAGTCAACAGCAATCGCACAGATGCTCTCCAGCTGCCGGAATCTGACAGGCGGCCCCCTGTCAATCATTCCTTCTATCGGGTTTCTCTTGATGCTTTGCAAAGGAATTATTTTAGCTTTGGGGAAAATCTTCTTATCCCAAAATAAACGATCGCGGGGAGACTGAGTGTGCCCCGGACGGGGGGGGGGAGGGGGGGCTGGAGGCTGGCTCCGCCAGGAAGAAGAAAAGGGTGCTGACCCCTCTTGGCCTTGGGAATGGAAGAGGGGGTGACCCTCCTGCACCGTGTAGCTCACAGCGGGGACCCCCAGGACCCTCCCTTGGGTCTTAGGATCCTTCCCAGGATTCAGTGGTTGGTCTGATTCCAGCAAAAGGAAAATTGAGTGCGACTCTCTAGAAAACACCCATTCCTAGTTGTTTTGAAAATTTACTTAAATTTCTAAAAAAAACAAAAATCCGACCCGATGTATCCGGAGAGATGCTCAGGGTCTGCAACCGCCATGTGCAATGTGGGTCCGGGTTTGAGAAGATGGAGACGTTCAAGCAGCAGACGGTCAGGTGATGCCCTTGTGGACAAAATGGAACTCTATTTTAAGAGACGGCATCCCAGCTAGGAAGGAGGATGGGACATCCCGTGTCCATCACAATATGGTTAAGAAGATTTTGGGAGGAAAATGTGGGAAACGCCAATTCCCGAGCTGGAAGGGACCCAACAGGACACGGGGACACCCAGCACTGGGACCACTTTTCTTCCCGACTCCATGCTTGGGGTCACTAGTCATGGAGAGACACAGCAATCCTCTCCAAAGGCCAGCCTGGCTGACCGGTCCATTAGTCACGGTGGCTGGATTCTGGTGAGCCACCCAGTGTCCACTAAGTCAGAGAAGCATGGACGAGTTTCCTAAAGGAGATTCACGGGGTCAAGTGCATGTCCTCCCGTCCAGTGTCCAGCATCCAGTGTCCAGCTGACAGCAAGCGCAGAACATGCCCATGTGTATGTGACCGCTTCATCCACCACCCACGATATTGCTCCAGAAACTGGTCAATTAGGATGTTCCTCATTCTTCCAGGTGGACGTCCAGCCTGGGCCACCCGGAGGACCATTTCCAAAATAATGGCGTGGTTCCCAGGTGCACAAGTTGAGGGTGTAGACGTGTCTTTGGGGGAAAGGAAAGGGAACGTGGAGACTCGTGAAGCTGTGAGCCCTCTCCAACATCCCTGAAGGACTTCGAGGGACGTGTGGCATCTAGGTCACCAGAAGGTCCTCAGAAGGTGGGTTCTGCCACGAGTCTCGGACGCTCACGGCCGTACGTCCGCCTGAGGGTTTGGAATAAGTTTGTTTTCAGAACAAAACGCAAAGACCTGGGCTAAGGACCTGGCAGTGTCCTCGTGTCCCAATAACTCATTATAAAAACCCAAGAATAACAATCTAGGTTTTTTTGGGGCGTGGAGGACGAATCTGTCAAGAAAGTGCTCAGGAAAAAATCATCTCAAGGTGCAGCGGAGAAGCGGAAGGAAGAGTCGGCGTGCAGTTCGGTTTCTTGCCTGGTTTGTTTCTCCCCCTCCTGTGCATCAGGAGGACCGGCTCACTTCCCTTAGTCAAGGTCTTTCCTGTCATGTCACATGACGTCGGCGGCATCTGACTACCCGTCTGAGGACCTTTGACCCCTTCCTTTCCCCTGGTACAGAGCATGGTGAGCATCTCATGAAATGGACTGATCTGATGGTGATGGTGGTGATGGAGGTGATAGTGATGGAGGTGATGGAGGTGATGGAGGTGGTGATGGAGGTGATGGTAGTGATGGAGGTGATGGTAGTGATGGTGGTGACAATGGTGATGAAGATGGTGGTGGTGGAGGTGATGGTAGGTGGTAATGGAGGTGATGGTGGAGATGGAGGTGATGGAGGTGATGGTGGTGATGGTGGTGATGGTGAGTGATGGTGATGGTGGTGATGGTGGTGATGGAGGTGATGATGGTGATGGTGATGGTGGTGATTGAGGTGATGGTGGTGATGATGGAGGTGATGGAGGTGATGGTGGTGATGGTGATGGAGGTAATGGTGGTAATGGAAGTGATGGTGGTGATGGAGGTGATGGTGGTGATGGAGGTAATGATGGTGATGATGGTGATGAAGATGGTGGTGAAGGAGATGATGGTGGTGATGGAGGTGATGGTGATGATGATGGTGATGGAGGTGATGGTGACACAGGTGATGGTGATGGAGGTGATGGAGGTGATGGTGATGATGTAGGTGATGGTGGTGATGGTGATGGAGGTAATGGTGGTGATGATGATGATGGTGGTGATGGAGGTGATGGTGATGGAGGTGATGGAGGTAATGGAGGTGATGGTGGTGATGGTGGTGATGGAGGTAATGATGGTGATGATGGTGATGAAGATGGTGGTGATGGTGGTGAAGGAGATGATGGTGGTGATGGAGGTGATGGTGATGATGATGATGATGGAGGTGATGGTGACACAGGTGATGGTGATGGAGGTGATGGTGGTGATGGTGATGATGGTGGTGATGGAGGTGATGGAGGTGATGGTGACACAGGTGATGGTGATGGAGGTGATGGAGGTGATGGAAGTGATAGTGGTGATGGTGATGGAGGTAATGGTGGTGATGGTGGTGATGGAGGTGATGGTGATGGAGGTGACAGAGGTAATGCTGGTAATGGAGGTGATGATGGTGATGGAGGTGACGGTGGTGATGGTGATGGTGATGATGATGGTGACAGTGGAGTTGATGGTGATAATGGTGACAGTGATTGTGACAATGGTGGTGATGGTGATGACGATGGTGATGGTGATGGAGGTGATAATGGTGATGGAGGTGATGGTGATGATGATGGTGACGGTGGTGTTGATGGTGATAATGGTGACAGTGATTGTGACAATGGTGGTGATGGTGATGACGATGGTGATGTGATGATTCACTTCCCAACTCTGGGTAGACTGACATTGAGTCACCCCAGCCTGGCACAGGTCGCCAGCCATTCTGCAGTCGAAACGTCACTTACTGCAGCGACAGAGATCAACACCTGTCACCAGCAGCTCGGCTCCGAGCAAAGGCTCGTGACTTCACACTGAAAGTCTCTAGAGTTGGGGACAGCAGCGGGAGGGGGGAAGGAGCCCTGGCAGCAGCCCGGGTGCTGACCCGTGGGACACAGAGGCGGTCACCTCCAGGGTGAACTGCTTCTGTCACCTGCGGGATTCCTGACTTTCCCATGCGATTACCCATCACGGGGCGACCCTGCTCCCTCCCTGGCTCTGTCCCCCAGAGAATGAGCTGAGCTGGGGGGGGACAGTGTCGTCAGGTAAGGTCCAGAGCCTCCTGTCCCCTCTCTGCTGGGTACTACTCTGCTTCAAAGTTCCCAGTGGCTGTCCCCTCTGTTCTCCTGACTCCTGCACAATGTCATGCTTCGTAAGAAGATGGTGGCTCAGCTCTTCCGTGAGGTGGCATCAGGTGGCCCTGTGACTCAAAGCCACCCAAGGGACGGCCATTGCGATGGGCAGCAGGATTGCTCATCATCTAGGGGGCCCGGAGGACGGAGGCTCCACCAACACTGGGCAGCCTCCTCCCCAGCATCTGCGGAGCCCAGGACTTGACCAGATGCCAGCAAACAGCCGCCCGCGGAAGCTACCGGTGCGTCATTAAGCAAGGTCCCTTGTGAGAAGCAGCAGCCACCGTCGAATGCTGAACAAAGGCACGGTCAGCGTCCCCTGGTACCCACAGGTGGCTTTTGGAGCCCACCAATGTGTACGATCCCTCCAACAGGTTCCACACTGACCCGTCCTGGACACAAAGAGGTGGACACCATGGTAAGAGGCGGGTCCTGTCCACAGCTGGACCCCAGGACCTGTGAGTGGGACCTGCTGTGGGAACAGGGTCTCTGCAGAGGTCGTCAGTGAAGGGTCCTGAGATGGGCTCCTCCTGGGTCAGGTGGCCCTCGTGCAATGGCCGTGTCCTCCCAAGAGACAGAGGAGGGGACACAGACCCAGAGGAGGAGCCCCGTGGAGACAGAGGCAGAGACTGCAGTGAGGGGCCACCAGCCCAGGGCCACCTGGAGCCCAGGAGCTGGACAGGCAGGAGGAGCCCCCTGGACACCGTGCAGGGAGCTCAGTCGGGGACCCTGGTCCAGCCTCTGCCCCCCAGGGCTGGGGAGGACAATCTTATTATTATCATCGTGCGATGGTGGCCATCGAACCTGTTGGTGTCATCATCCTTGAATGATAATACAACGTCCATTTCCAGCACAGTCTCTGCCCCCAACTTCCTCTCTGCCATGTCATGGATTTCTGTCGGAAGCAGATTTGTGATGTCCCTTGCCATCGGGATTCACGTTGGGCGCCATCTGCTCCAACCAGCTCCCCCTGATCAGTCACCCTCCGCCATATTGAGCCCCAGGATTCCTCCTTTGTATCTAAAAAAAATAATTCGTAGAAACGCACAGGACTGAAGTCCATTGGGGGACTCTCGGGTGGGGACTTGGCTACGCCATGACTCATCACTGGTGACGTGTTTGGGTTCTAGGTGAAGAAGGATGGACGGAACACCTTGGGAGGAGACGTGGACCAACAGCCTTTGGAGGACGGGCTCCGGTTCCTCCCAGCTGGCTCCTCGGAGGTTGGACGCTCTGCTGGCCCATTGAAGACCACTGCTCTGCCCTCATCTCCCCCCTCCTGCTCCCCAATGACACGTCATGGTTGTCACTCGATGTGCAATTCCATTTTGCAATCCACAGCGCCCAGGGCGGGGGTCTTGGTTCTGATGACCCCCTGACTCCCATTCACCAGGCGATGGCCACAGGGTGGGCAGCTCCAAGCATCGTGGCCAAGCCAAGAAGCAAGATGGCGGCCGGAGGCAGAGGATGGTCAATGGGACCCAGGAAGGAGGCGAGGTGCTTTCCCCGAGCCCCAGATTCCCTTCCTCGCTCTGCATCGCCTCCTGGCTCCAATCTCTCCCCCTCTGGATGTTTTCGGGGATCCCCTTGAGTCCACCAGAGACGCGACGCCCACTGGACCCTGGAGCCAAGGGTAGATGCTCAAACTGGGGTGTCTCCCAAGGGCCCACGGACGGAGGGCTTGGAACCCAAGGAAGCAAGGTCCAGAGGTGGGCTTCCCGGAGGTGACTGGATCCACGTCAGAGATAAGGACATGGCCCCAGGAGGCAAGAAGGAGAATCCAAGGACAAGAAGATATTGTCCCCAAAGGCACAGCCCAGTGACCCCCTTCTCCAGCCACCTCCCACCTGCCTTGACTTACCTCCTGGTTCATTTGGGGACTCACAGTATCCAAGGTCCAGTCCCTGGTGGCCGACTCCATGGCTCTGGCCCAAGGGGAGCAGAACAAGATGGCGGCAGGGCCTGGAGGAGGAGAGCAGCTCAGGACAGGGCACCAGGGAGCAGAGAGAGCTCTGCTCACCAGGGACAGGACAGAGACCCCAAAGGCACAGCCCAGGGACCCCCTCCTCCAGCCACACCCCACCTGCTGCAGCCACCACCCAGTGAGTCCATCCAAGTGGATTAATCCACTATGAGTCTACACCTCTCCTAACCCAGTCATGTCACAATATGGCGGCAGGGCCTGGAGGAGGAGAGCAGCTCAGGACAGGGCACCAGGGAGCAGAGAGGGAGAGAGTGGAGCCAGGGACAGGATATAGTCCCCAAGAGCACTCCCCAGTGACCCTCTCCATCCAACTAGGTCCCCTTTAATCAAAGCTTGGTGTCTCCCGAGGACCGCTTGGGGACTTTAGAGCTTGGATGGCACCCGCTAAAGATGAGCAGAGCTGTGGGCGGGAACCTGCCACTCAGCGACTCCCGCCCACACCCTACGGGTCCGTGGTGGTGCATGTGGGTGTCGGAGCTCAGGCAGCAGATGCTCATCCTGCAGAGACAGAGCCTCCGGCGGGAGGCTGAGCTGTGCAGACGCAGGATTTCTGGACAGAGGCTGCTTTTTGAGCCCCTGCGTGCGGTTCAAGGCCATGCCGTCACCTGGCTGGTTTGGAGTATAGAAGGATGGAAGGAGACGGAGCCCCATGCCCGCCAGCGCACGGGACCCCGTCTCCATTTCTTGCTGGGACTCTGTCGCGGGTGCATCCTCCACAAAACCAACAAACATCAGAAACAGCTCCGTACTCTCTCTATATATATCCTGATTAAAAAGTGGGCGGCAGACCTAAGTGGGCACTTGTTGAAAGAAGCTAGAAGTGGCCAGGAGGCTTATCAAATAATGCCCAGCATCACTGACCATCAGAGAAATGGAAAAGCCAAACCTCAATGAGACACCACCTCTCTCCAGTGAGACTGGCCTCTATCAAAATGGCAGGTGTGGGTGATGATGTGGGGGAAAGAAGCCCTTTTGGAGATGCTGGTGGGAATTTTAGTTGGTACATGGAAAACAGTATGGCGGCTCCTCAAAAAATTCAAAAGAGCTGCGCATGTTGGCATCATCCGGAAATCCCAGCAGCTTGGGAGGCTGAGGCAGGAGGACCGCCATATGGGAGGCCAGCCTCAGCAACTTAGCAACGTCCTAAGCAACAGAGCAAAGGAGGCCCTGAACACATTCCATTTTCATTACTGTCACTAGATACCCAAGGCCGGGTACTTTAAAGAGTACAGAAGTTTCCTTACTCACATTTCCATTTCTAAAAGCCCAAAGATTACGGTGGTGCTCCGTCTGGCGACGGCCTCTGGGACTTGAATCAACCTCCGCAGCTGCAGACTCCACATGCACAAATGGTTCCCATGGAGGATCTAAAATATCTGGAGAGAAAAGACGGATCCTGACTGAGCGTGCACAGACTTTTTTCAAGAGTGAATATAAACGAGCAGGTAAGTCCGTGATCAGGAATCTGCAAATAACCTATCAAAGTGGGTTCACGGCGTCTGCGGCTTAGACCCAGCGCTCAGCTGGGACAGTAAACGCGGCTGGTGACCGTTGGGAGCCCGGGCAGTGTTCCCCGGGAGCTGGGAGAGGGAACAGGTCGTCCGTCAGGGTCAGCTGCTGTTTTTGCAAAAAATAAGGGTCATGAAGCCGACGGGAAGGTCATCTCAAGGTCATTTGGAGACGCACAGGCCTGTGCATGGATAAAGGGCAGTCCCGACCCAGCATCCGAGGAGGAGGAGTGGATCATATGCCCAAGGGACTGGTCCAACTGGGGGACCATTATGGGCATCTGAAGGATGGCATAGATAGATAGATAGACAGACAGACAGATGACAGCTGGGTGGACAGATGATGAACAGAGACTCTGTCCTGCAGGTCTCCCCTGCACTGGGGGCCTCTGGGGCTGGGGCTCTCTGGGGTGGGCTGTGCTGTGCGCTGCAGGAGGTGGAGCAGCCTCTCTGGGCCCCACACACCAGGAGCCAGGAGGAGCCCCACCCAGGGTGTGAGAGCCCCCTGGACAGACAGAATGGGTAGATGACAGAGAGATAGATAGACAGACAGGATGGGTAGATGACAGGTAGATAGATAGACAGATGGATAGGTAGACAGGAAGGATAGATGATAGAAGATAGATAGATGATAGACAGAAGTGGTAGATGACAGATAGATAGATAGATACATGGATAGACAGATGATAGACAGGATGGATAGATGATAGATAAATGATAGATAGACAGGATGGATAGACGATAGGTAGATAGATTGGACAGATCGATAGGTGATAGATACACATATATGCACACTGTCCTGTATATAAAATATGCACTAAGACCAAAAACATATATACTGACAGATACTGGATTCACTAATATATATCGCTTTTGTCTATTTACTAAAATACATATATCACAACACAATAATTAATACATATATTAATATGCATGCAAAACATGGGGACACATAAAATGCGTATTAGTCAAATATATATATATATGGAGGGACAGAGGGAGTGAGAGAGAGAGGAGCCGGGGACAGGATATAGTCCTGGAGGACCAGCTTCCATCCTCTGTCACCTACAAGGACCCGTCCCCTGTGACCCCTGGAGCCCTCTCGAGGCACATGTCCATCTCCAAGACCAGCCTCGCCATCTGACTCCTGCTCCCTGTGAGCCATTGGTCAATCTGGGTACCAGAAGTCTTCGCGGGTGGGGTCCAAATCACATCCTGTGACCTCGCCAACTGCACGTCCCTCGATTGGCCCCACGGACCTCACCAAGAAATCTTGCAGGCTGCGGTCACCCAGACCCAGGCGCTGATTTCCTGGGTCCCTCTTGAGCAGGGTGGCGGACACTCACCGAGCACCAGACACGAGCGCGTGTGTGCACGGAGGACACGTGGGCACCCGGGATGCCCACACGCTCTCCAACGCAGGCATCCGCCCAGGCACCTGGCGTTCCCAGACCTGCTGGATACACGTCCACACGGTCATGCCCACGGAGGACACTGGGGACAGGTGCACCGTCCTGTGTGGACCCACCCAGAGGTACCCGCTCTCACGCGCCCAGAGGCACCTTGAGATGTTTACAGCATAAAATTAAGACCCGGTGTTTGATTGACAGGGTCCCTTGGGGTCTACTCTGCCCAGAGTCTGTCCAAAGCAGCTGGTCACTGCCCATTTTACAGTCATGGCACTGCTAGGTCTTTGTCTTGATGTGGCCGGGGACAAAGAGACCTTTGATATCTATTGATAGATGCATGAATCCATCCATCCATCCGTCCATCCATCCATCCATCCATCCACCCATCCACCCATCCACCCATCCATCCATCCATCCATCCATCCATCCATCTGTCCACCTCCACCCATCCACCTGTCCACCCATCCATCCATCCATCCATCCATCTGTCCACCTCCACCCATCCACCCATCCGTCCATCCACCCATCCATCCATCCATCCATCCACCCATCCACCACCCATCCACCACCCATCCATCCACCCATCCACCTGTCCATCCATCCATCCATCTGTCCACCCATCCACCTGTCCATCTATCCGTCCACCCATCTGTCCCCCCAACCACCCATTCATCTATTTCTCTGTCTGCCGTCTAATCCGTCTGCCCGTCTCCTGCCTGTCATCTCTCTCCATCACTTATCAATCTGTGACAGTGCCCTGTCCCTTAGGGGACATACGTCCCCATCTGCAGGAACTCTGGTGGCAGGTCCTGGCGGCCAGCGGGCACAGCTCAGGGAGTGGCTCCCCATCCTACAGCACCCAGCCCCCAGCAGCCCCAAGCGTCCACAGCGACCAGGTCCTGAGACCCTGGTGCAGACAACGGAGCCATCGAGTGGCCTTTAATCTTCGATGCACAAACAGGAGGTGGGGAGGATCCCCCCGAAACTCCAAGGTCCAGCACCAAACGGTCTCCGCGTCACCCTGAGTCTCCGCCTCTGAGCCCAGCATGACCACAACCTCGGGGTCCCTTTCCAACCAGATCCTGCAGAGATGCGGGTGACGCACACGCAGGGGGGTTGGTGACACACTTTCAAGTCCACAGGTGCCATTTCTCCCCTCCGCAGCAGCTTCACCTAAATTGCAGCATTTCACTCAATTTCATGGAAAAGTCTCTTTTTTTTTTTTTTTTTCCTTTTCTCACCTTTCTTCCTCCCTCTCGACGTTGTCACTCACATTGACAAATGTGCAGAGCCGCGGTGACTTGGCACAATTTCCAGAGGACGCAGCCCCGGCCCTCTGCTGGGGATTCAGCCCGGGGCACCCGTTGCTAATGGAGGGACTGGGCTCGAGGGCGCATTTGGAGTCGGTGCCCTTGGCCGGGGGCAGAGCCCGGGCGTCGGGGCACTTTGAAGTTGAGCGATGACGTCTCGGTGTGAAAGTCACTGAATGCATTTCCAAGGGACTGGCAGCCAGGGGCTGCAGCGGCTGTTAGAATGGAAGGAATTTGAAGGAGGCCGTGGGGAGGGGACAAGCCACCGCAGCTGGGGATGAAAACCGGAGCCGCGGCCGCAAAGTCCCCCTCGGGGCTGCTCTGCTAACTCGCAGTTAATGAAAAGTGGCACTTAGGCTTCTGGGTTTGATTGATTTAAACGCGACATCGGATTATGCTGCAGGAGAACCTCAGGCAGCCGTCAGGGACGTGCTCCGGCAGGAGAGGAGACTCGCGGTTGGTTGGCACCCGGGCCGCGGGCGCAGGCGGGGCCCTGTCTAGCTGTCTGGGCTCCTCAAGGCTGCGGGGACCAAGGGAACGAAGTCTGCAGTGGGTCCTACTGAGCTAAAATCCAGCAATCGCAGCCAGGTCCCCTGTGGAGGCTCCAGGGCAGAGGCCATTCTCGTCCTCTCCCCGAGTCCGGAGGCTGAGCCCCCCCCTTTTTTTTTTTTTGGTCTCAGGGACTGAACTCAGGGGCCCTCGACCCCTGAGCCCCGTCCCCAGCCCTGTTTTGCGTTTTATTGAGAGACAGGGTCTCCCTGAGCTGCTCAGGGCCTCGCTTTGGCGGAGGCTGGCTTTGAACATGCGAGCCTCCTGCCTCAGCCTCCTGAGCTTCTAGGATGACAGGCAGGTACCACGCCCAGTGGAGCCTGAGTTCTTTAAATTCACTGTGTCCATGGGACGGAGCCTCGGGCACCACGGGGAGCAGGGAGCACCCGAGTGGGTGGTAGTGGGTGAGGTTCACACTGAGTGCTGGGGGCTGCAGCCTCAGGGCGGCGGGGGATGAGGACAGGGCGTTCCTGGGGTGTGCGCTCCTCCTGTGACTCCTCCAGGGGAGGAGTCCTGCAGGAGAGGGTCCCCTGAGCACCCTTCAGCCCTGAGCAAGTGGGTGGGGGGGGAGTGAGACAGAGACAGAGATGAGAGACGAGGGGAGGAGAGATGTGAGAGACGCAGGGACGGGGAGAAGGTGACAGAGATAAGACGGAGAGACGAGAGACGAAGAGAGCAAACAGAGAGACGGGGTGTCCCCCACTCCTGGTTTGTGGGGTCAGTACAAGAAAATCAGGAACCACCCAGCTGAAGTGGATTAATCCACTAATCGGGGTCTGTCATCTGTCAATTCTATCATCTGTCTATCATCTACCAATTCTGTCTGTCCATCTATCTCTCTGTCATCGACCCATCCTGTCTGTCCAGGGGGCTCTCACACCCTGGGTGGGGCTGCTCCTGACTCCTGGTGTGTGGGGCCCAGAGAGGCTGCTCCACCTCCTGCAGCGCACAGCACAGCCCACCCCAGAGCGCCCCCAGCCCCAGAGGCCCAAGCTGAGCATGAGAGGTCACCGGCCGTAGCCGGGGACACCTGCCATAACCCTCACAGACAGGAGAGCCGCCCCCGCGTGCCTGCCCTGGCCTCTGTTTGGTTACGGATCCCGGTCACGCAGCGCGGTCCCCAGCGCCCCAGGCTCAGCCAAAAGGAAACGCTGTGTCTTGGGCGACGGCTCGGGCTCCTTTAATCCTGCACGACGGTTTTGGTTGTATGACTGACTCCGGCAATTCCTGTTGTCTCCTGGGAGGGCTTAGATTCTCAGGGACTGATTGCCTTCGTCACTTGGAGAAAACAAAATATTCTCTTTCCCCCCACGGAAAGAATTTCCAAAACAGGCAGAAAAAAAAAAAAAAATGTTGGGACGCGGCTGGATCCGTTGCTTTGCATTTTGAAAGTGGCTCTTGACAAAGATCCTTCCTTCAGAGCTGGGAGCTGGGTTTTGCAGGGACTTTGGGGCTTTTGCAAGAGCCCAGCGTGAGGTCCTGCAGGCGGCTGCCTTTGAAAGCCAAAGGTCAAATGGTAAAAAAACGCCATTTGTATTCAAGTCTGCAACCTGAGCGACTGTGAGGCCACCCCAGGGAAAGGGGAAGGTCCCGCTTCCTAGCAGGAAAGCATCTGGGATTATTCGTCCCCAGCAGCCACAGGGGCTTGGCTCCAGGTCCCCTGGTGGACAGCAACATCCCTGGGCACGGAGACACCGAGGCCCTGTGACCTCCGTGTGTCCCCCTATGTACCTGACGAGGCCAGTCACCTGGTGGGCAGTCGGCCTGGCCGCTCAGGAGCTTCCCGTTGGACCTGCAGGGTCACCGAGAATGGGAACATGTGTGTGGCCCCACAAGGAACCTGTGGTCTCACGGACAGGCACTGGGGGCTGATGGGGGTGTGGCACACTCTGACCAGTCTTTATCGACTATCATGAAGGTGACCCCTTCTCTGCAGCAGGCAGGCACAGAGGCCTGCAAATTCCCCGACACGGGACAACTTGTCCCCGGGGTGTAAAACAGCATCGTTTATTTTTGGGTACCAGGAATTGAACCCAGGGTCCCTAACCACTGAGCCACACCCCCAGCCCTTCTTATTTATTTATTTATTTTAAAAATTTTGAGTCAGGGTCTCGCGAAGTTGCTCCATAGGGCCTCCCTATGGAGCTGAGGCTGGCCTCCAGTTTGCAATCCGGGCCTCCTGACCTCCCAGGAAGCCTGGGGACACACGGGGTCTGTGTTGGGAGTGTCACTTGATGGGTGACCAATGGGATACAGGGATCTGGTGGCTTCTTTGCTCCATTCATGCAAACTTGGATGCTCCCCAGCCTGGCCCCAGGGGTCCCTCCCTGGAGGAAGGAGCCCCAGCCACCTCCTGGAAGGACATCGGAAGAGCCAACACCCCTCATGGGCTGGGTTTCCTCACACCCAAGATGGCAGATGTCCGCCCCATGAGGCCGTGAGAACGATGACCTCCACGTGGAGCTGGTGTCCAGAGAGGGTGGATGGGTGGATGGATGAGTGGATGGATGAGTTGATGGATGGATGGATGGATGGGTGGGTGGGTGTATGGATGAGTGGATGGATGGATGGATGGATGGGTGGATGGATGGATGGATGGATGGGTGGGTGGATGGATGGATGGGTGGATGGGTGGATGGGTGGGTGGATGGGTGGATGGGTGGGTGGATGGATGGATGGGTGGATGGGTGGATGGATGGGTGGATGGGTGGATGGATGGGTGGATGGGTGGATGGGTGGATGGATGGATGGGTGGATGGATGGATGGGTGGGTGGATGGATGGGTGGGTGGATGGATGGATGGGTGGATGGATGGATGGATGGATGGACAGGTGGATGGATGGGTAGATGGATGGGTGGATGGATGGATGGGTGGGTGGATGGGTGGATGGATGGGTGGATGGATGGGTGGGTGGATGGATGGGTGGATGGATGGGTGGGTGGGTGGATGGATGGTGGATGGGTGGATGGGTGGGTGGATGGGTGGGTGGGTGGATGGATGGGTGGATGGATGGGTGGATGGATGGGTGGGTGGATGGATGGATGGGTGGATGGGTGGATGGGTGGATGGATGGGTGGATGGATGGATGGGTGGATGGGTGGGTGGATGGGTGGATGGGTGGGTGGATGGATGGATGGGTGGATGGGTGGATGGATGGGTGGATGGGTGGATGGATGGGTGGATGGGTGGATGGGTGGATGGATGGATGGGTGGATGGATGGATGGGTGGGTGGATGGATGGGTGGGTGGATGGATGGATGGGTGGATGGGTGGATGGATGGGTGGATGGGTGGGTGGGTGGATGGATGGGTGGATGGGTGGGTGGATGGATGGATGGATGGGTGGATGGGTGGGTGGATGGATGGATGGGTGGATGGGTGGATGGATGGATGGGTGGGTGGATGGATGGATGGGTGGATGGGTGGATGGATGGGTGGATGGGTGGGTGGGTGGATGGATGGGTGGATGGGTGGGTGGATGGATGGATGGATGGGTGGATGAGTGGATGGGTGGGTGGATGGGTGGGTGGGTGGGTGGATGGATGGATAGGTGGATGGGTGGGTGGGTGGATGGATGGATGGGTGGATGGATGGATGGGTGGATGGGGGGGTGGATGGGTGGATGGGTGCAGGGTGGATGGATGGATGGGTGGATGGGTGGATGGGTGGGTGCATGGATGGGTGAGTGGGTGGATGGGTGGATGGGTAGATAGATGGGTAGATGGATGGAAAGATGGCTGGGGATGGATGAACGGATACACACATTGATAGGTGATGGGTGGGCACATGAATGAGATGGTCCATCCATTGCTGGACCTGAAAGAACCCCCTGATGTTACCAGAAACTAATGGAAGACCACTTTGCTCGTGCCCACAGGATCCTGGGTCGGCCTGTGGAATCGGGGAAATCAACACGTCAGTCCTGCTGGGCGCCGAGCCTGCCTCCTCCTCTAACATCAGATGGAGACTGAAACCCACAACCCCCAGGAATCAGCCGCGCCCTGGAACCGGCTCCACTCACCCCGCAATCCATGACTCTTCCCTCAGAGTCGTAGGACATTTAAGTTGTTCTCCGCGTCCATCTCCGCAGCCTGGGGAAATCGCTTCTGTCCAAGGTCAGTCTTCACTGGGCAACGGGAACGTGGGTGTAGCCGGGAGACGAGCTGCTGCCCCATCAACACTGTGCATCTGGACGCCTTTTGTGATGGTTAAACCGACCGCCACGTGGGCACCATGACCTGGAGCCAAGGACGTGCCAATGTGCAGAGGTTGCACGTCTTGCTAGAATCCTGGGTTCTCGATTTCGGTGCCCTGTGCTGCTTGTCGAGAGATGTTATACGGAAGACGGAGCCTCAACCTTGGAAGAATCTAGAAGCCACTATAGTCCAGAAACACGTTTGTCTGGGCTCCAGGGCTCAGCAGATCCTCTGAGTGACCTGGGTTTTGAAGTGCTCCCAATGAGAGGGGCCAGACACGGCTGTACGGAGCGGGCAGTGGTGGTCAGCTAAACTAGAGGACCACAGAGGAAGCTCTAAACAAACACTGACTGCTGAGGAATCCACTCGGAACGCTGTCGGAGAACATCAGTCACCGTCAGAGGATCCCCAAGGGAGCAGACGAAACCCATTGATGTTGGGGGACATCTTCAGACGTGATGATGGCCATAACCACACCAACGGCTTCGTAGGGACATGCTGATGGTGACCAGCATGTCCTACTAGCTGCTGGCTTGCTCCCTTTCCTTAATGAAGGACGGGGACATGAGCAGAGACCGCTACTGACTCCGCAGAGCAAGTTCGAGCTAAGGAATTCCAAGATGGTAGCAGCAGAGTATTAAACCAATATGGCGCCACGGGCATGGAGATCCTCAAAATCTGTGAGTGGGACCTGGTGTGGAAACACGGTCTCTGCAGAGGTCATTAGTGAATGGTCCTAAGATAGGCTCCTCCTGGGTCAGGTGGCCCTCATGCAATGGCCGTGTCCTCCCAAGGGACAGAGGAGGGGACACAGACACAGAGAAGGGGCCACGTGGAGACAGAGGCAGAGACTGCAGTGAGGGGCCACCAGCCCAGGGCCACCTGGAGCCCAGGAGCTGGAGAGGCAGGAGGAGCCTCCCGGGCACCCGTGCAGGGACATCTGGATTTCCACTTCTGCCCTCCAGGATGGGGCAGGATGAAATTCTGCTATTTTGAGCCACTCGGTTGGTGGCCATGATTTATGGGGACCACAGGAAACTGGTACATGCCATCATGGACACTAATCTGTTGGAACAAGCCTGAGTCATCTAATGGGGCCATCTCTCCCATGTCCACTTGGAAACCTGTCCCCAGGAGGAGCGTAGGAGACAGGACATAAGGGCGGCTAGAGTCCCAGCAATGTCCCTGTGGACTGATCCCATTGGGTCTCACCTGTGCCATCGCATGGCGGGTCCAGCTGGGATGAGGGAGGGCTGGTCACCCCATACCTAAGCCTTCTCCGTGCCTGGTGTCCTCTCTTGATGCTGTCCCACGGCCATGTCACACTCATTGTTGAGCCCGGGGCTCTGCTGTGAAGGGTCTCCAGATGGTTACTGTCCACGTGGGCCTCCTGGGCAGCGGGTGAAGAATGTCCTCTGGTTCTCTCTCCGGCGACTCCAGTGAAGCCCTCTCCATGGTGGTCGCTGCTGTGCCCAGCACAGAGAGGAGGTGGACATCTTCAGTGAATGTCCCAGGGAATCCAGGGGCACCTCATGTGTCTCCCGGCTTCATGACAGAATCCCAAGCATCTTGGTGATCTGCAAGGGAAGAACAGAGACAGCCTCCCCTCAGGTCCCCCTGTCCCCCGTCCCACGCTGGGCGAGGGGAGACTCTGAGGGTCGACTCTCCGCCCGGGATGAGGGTTGGTTTCTCCCTGCAGGGCCGAGGGCTGACCCCGGGCTCCACAAGCTGGTTCTGTGGGCTGAATGCGGGGCCCTTCTTTTTGTAAATGTAGTTATTTTGGGCAGAACACACTACACTCACTTCTTTGCCTCTGGTCTGAGGCTGTTTTGTGGTACGGTGACAGAGCTGGGCACTGCAGTGGACATTATCGGCCCATAAATACCTGAAAAATGACCTGTGAAATCTCTCTCTGACATCTATGTACCTATCATTCATCTATCTATCTATCCACCCATAAACCCGTCCATCCATCTACCCATGCATCTACCCATCTACCATCTTTCCATCCACCCACCCACCCATCCACCTGTCCATCCATCCACCCACCCATCCACCCATCCATCCATCCATCCACCCATCCATCCACCTGTCCATCCATCCACCCACCCATCCATCCACCTGTCCATCCATCCATCCATCCATCCACCTGTCCATCCATCCATCCATCCATCCATCCATCCATCCATCCATCTACCCATCCATCCACCTGTCCATCCATCCATCTACCCATCCATCCACCTGTCCACCGCCCGTCCACCCACCCACCCATCCACCCACCCATCCATCCATCCACCCATCCATCCATCCATCCATCCATCTACCCATCCATCCACCTGTCCATCCATCCACCCACCCATCCATCCACCTGTCCATCCATCCATCCATCCATCCACCTATCCATCCACCTGTCCATCCATCCATCCACCCATCCACCCATCCACCCATCCATCCACCATCTTTCCATCCACCCATCCATCCATCTACCCATGCATCTACCCACCCATCCATCCATCTATCCACCCACCCACCCATCCACTCATCCATCCATCCATCCATCTACCCATGCATCTACCCATCCACCATCTTTCCATCCACCCACCCATCCATCCATCCATCCATCCACCCACCCACCCATCCATCCATCCATCCACCCATCCATCCACCTGTCCATCCATCCACCCATCCATCCGCCCGTCCATCCATCCACCCATCCATCCATCCACCCATCCACCCATCCATCTATCCATCCATCCATCCACTCATCCATCCACTTGTCCATCCATCCATGCATCCATGCATCCATCCATCCATCCATCATAAATTCATCACATATCCACCAATCAATCAATCATCTATCAATCTGTATCATTCACCTCTCTCTCCTCCATCCATCTCTATCCATATATCTACCTAATCCATCCATCTAGTCAATCAACCACCTATTGATCCATCTACCATTTTTCTATCATCCAGTAGGTATCTCCCACCCTATCTGACCTACTACCTACACATGTCAATCCAAGTACCTTTCTCTCAAACACCCGTCTAAACTATTATGGACCTACCTGTTTAGCTGACCAACTTTTCACCTGTCCACTCTCGACCCATCATCTCTCTATCATCTCTCTTCGTCTCCACCCACGTCTACTTGGTGGGTATCCATGTCTCTCCCTGCCTGTTCCTCTCCTTCCTATCTCACTCTCTGCCATGTGTCTATCCATTGGACCTGTCAATCATCTGTCTATCTATCATCTGTACGACCATCTACGTATGATCTCTCTCTTCCACCGACCTACCATCTATCGATCATCCTATCTCATCGATCCATCTGTACCTACCCATAGATACGTCTTTACGTTACTATCTTTGCCGATATATTTCTATTTTCTACCCCACTCCCTGTCCCCAAGCTATCTGACCTCTGTACCCACCATCTATGTCTGTCCATCTACCTGGCTAGGTATCATCTTTCCATCACCGGTTTCAGTATCAATCAATCAATCAATCATGTGTCAATCTACCATCTTTCTACCTCTACCCATCATCTCCATCAATCTCTCTACCATCTGTCTGTCGAACGGATCATCCATCTTTCAAAACTACAACTGTCCCCAGCATACAGATGTCCCCTGCTCTTCTAGAACACACGACGGATGAGCACCTGCGTGACCTAATGGCACTGTGACACCGTCTCACGCAGCACCTTGGAGCGCAACACTTCTGCATCTTTTCCGTCCAAGCGGGTAGGATGAGGAGGATAGACTGGGGTGACCTTGGAGAGCACCATTCCCAGGGGTGGGCTTCCTGTGCAAGGTGCCACGTGTCGGAGGGCAGCTCCCTGTGGCTTGGGACAGGTCTTGGTGGCAGGGTCCTCTGACTCAACCCTGCCCATCTTCAGAGCTTTGCAACGCATCAACTTCCGCGAGGTCTGGCCTCCCCACGGGTCACCTGCAGACATCGAGGCCGAGTGTCGTCCATGCCGCCAGGTCAGCGCGGACAAAGCAAATATGAACCATTAGTGCAAGACGCACGTCCCCAGCACCAGGTTGGAGCCCGGGCACTGGATGTGAGCGGAGCTGACTCAAGGTTGGGACCTCCATGGGACCTGTCACTCCAGGGGACAGACGGGAAGCTGAGCCACAGCCACTGACCTCTAACGAGGGTGCAGCCTCGCGGGAGGCCCATGGGGCCCTAGTGGACGCCTCTCGGGCATTTCCACGATGGGATGCAGGAACCTAGTTCCCATCCCAAAAGGAGGGAATCTCTACTGAGGATTGTTCCCAGCCACCAAGTGGCTTCTAGAAGCATCAGGCTCCAGGGGGCTCCTCCTGCCTGTCCAGCTCCTGGGCTCCAGGTGGCCCTGGGCTGGTGGCCCCTCACTGCAGTCTCTGCCTCTGTCCCCACGGGGTCCTCCTCCTCTTCTGTAGTGATGATTCTGGTTGATTCTGGTGATGACATGGGGCACACTTGGGAGGACTCCAGAGTGACCTTCTCATCTCGGAATTCTTGACCATGGCTGCAGAGATCCTGTTGCCAAGAGGGTCACCATTCTGGGGACCAGGACAGGGACATTTCTTCCCGGGGCTACCGGTCATTTCGTGAGCGATCCTTTGGAATGAAAATCGCACCAAGTGCTTAGTCCCAGGACATGGAGAGCAGGATTCAGGATCCTGGAGGGACAACGGGCAGCACCTGTAGGTTCAGGAGGAATGTCCAGCTGGCGTGGGTCAGCGCAGACACCGAGGGACAAACATCTAGGGCTCAGCTGGGCACTGGACATGGTGATCATTATTCTAGAAGCACAGACTGAGGGACAGTCCAAGACCTGAAGGTGCTACCAGGAGAGTGGGGTGGACATGCTCCCAGATGACCTCTATGATGAGACAGGTCCACCAAGGGCGGCCACCTGTGCATCCTGCATGGTGAATGGGCAGCCAGGCACCCCCCCTGCATGACCTGTCCCAGAGAATCCCACAGTGACCTTCTCCTGGCCCGTCCTTGACCTGTCCCACAGAATCCCAAGGTGACCCCAACCAGACCCTGTCCATTCCTGTCCTACTAATCACATCCTGACACCATCCCAGCCCTGTCCTCGTCCCTTCCCCGTGGAATTCCCTGGTGACACCAGCCAGACCCTGTCCCTGTCCCCAGTTCTCCCGAATGCCCACTTGGCCAGCTCACGTCCTCCATGGGACCAGTCTCAGGGTCCCATGGTACCCGTAGCCCGAGCCTCGGTCGAAGGAGGTTGACCAGATGGTGAGGTGGCCCCATGGGACACATCCGTCATCCTGAAGGGGATGTCACCTCCCTCCACATCTGAGACCCCTGATTCCAGGAGATCATCTTGGAGTGTGACCTGGTGACTTGGAGAAGGGACACAGAGTCCCCGCCACACCACCAGGTTGCAGGCGGCACACGGTCCCCTTAAAGGAGTGTCCTCAAAACCAGTCCTCGGTCGCCGTGGGCCAAGCACGCACAACTGCACACGGAGGTGGAAGGATTTAATGACCCGTGGCACCCGTGACAATTTGGCACTTGGGCATCCCAGGACTTAAGGCTGAGGACCACCAACGAGTGGTCACCTCCAGTGTCCCTTTGGGTGGCAGAGATCTACAAAGCCGGGCCGCAGAGCCCCAGGGCCACAGCTATCTCAAGATGGCGCCGGGGCTCCCGTCGGGGAGGCCGGTCAGCTGACAGCTTGTGGCCCACAGCTGTTGCTGCAGCTTCTGGTCGTAGGTGACCTGCAGGGACCTGGTCTCCTTCTCGTTGTACAAGTAGCGGCCACCAACTCCTTCCAGGTCCGGGGTGACCGCCGCGTAGACGGTGGTCCACGCTCCTTCCTCAGGCGTCTGTGGGCAGGAGGGAAGATGGCGGAGAAGTCAGTGTCCAGGGGAGAGCATATGGGGTTGCTGGGACCCACGCAGAGCTCTGGAGTCACCAGAACGTGGTCGCCAGGGCCGGAGCTCCCTCCTCCTGCTTTCAGAAGTGGCATAGGTTGTATCACAAGAGGTAGGGTGGGATAGAGGAGGTGGTAAGAACAGTGGGTCATAACAGTGTAACCTACTCAGTGGATTAATCCACTTGGATGAACTCAGCAGGTGGGTGTGGCTGGAGGAGGGGGTCCCTGGGCTGTGCCTTTGGGGTCTCTGTCCTGTCCCTGGTGAGCAGAGCTCTTCTCTGCTCCCTGGTGCCCTGTCCTGAGCTGCTCTCCTCCTCCAGGCCCTGCCGCCATCTTGTTCTGCTCCCCTTGGGCCAGAGCCAGGGAGTCGGCCACCAGGGACTGGACCTTGGACACCGTGCGCCCCAGAGAGACTCTTCTGTGTCCCCGTCAAGCCCCAGTCCTACAATTGGTGACTGTGCACGGGGAGCACTCAGCCTCACTTCTCCTTGACTGTCCCCACGTACAATGCCAATCACCAGGGACCCCTGGTCACATGGGCTCCCGATGAATGGCTTCCAATTTAGACGAATATTTTCCTTGGGTTTTGTGAATTTCTAGGAAGACTCATGGAAGTCAATGGAGCCCTGAGCTTATTATTCTGGTTCTATTATAAAAGATATTGATCCAGAAGAAGAGGATCAGGGCAAGAAGGATCAAGAAGAAGAGGATCAGGAAGAGACTCTTAGGGCAACGTCCAGAGGACCCCAAATGAGCAGCTTCGGAGCCTCTCCTCGTGCCTCCCAGACGTGGATACGCTCACCACAGGGCAAGTACCCCAAGCTCTGGTGTGACTGGCCGAATGTGTGTGGGTCCCCCCAAATTCCCATGTGGAATCCTGACCCCAAAGTGCTGGTGTTGGGAGATGGGGCTCTGGGAAGTGCTCAGTCATGAGGGTGCAGCCCTCACCACAAAATATAAACCCCAAAGACACACCCCAGTGACCCACCACCTCCGGCCACACCCCGCCTGCACATAGTCACCACCCAGTTAATCCATCCAAGTGGATTAATCCACTGTCTAGGTCACACCTCTCACATCCCAGTCATTTCACCTCTGAATGTTCTTGCATTTTCTGACACATGAGCTTTTAGGGGACACCTCACATCTAACCCAGGCACTAAGTCCAGCACCTCTAAATCCAATATGGCGCCACTTCCCCCACCGCACCCTGGAGGGAGAGTCCATACTGGGCTGTTCTGGGTCCCTGCTGAGACCGTGGCTCCCAACCCACAGGCTTCTCCTTCTCGCTGGTGTCTGGGACGTTGGCTGGGGACAGTTTATATTCAGCACCGAGTCCCCTCTGCAAACAGACCCTGCAGGTAGCTCCCGGGGTGAGGTGACGGGAAAATCATGCGTCACCCACAACGTGGGCTCCCAGCCCTCGCCACAGAGCATCCGGCCGGTGTCCTGCTGGGGTAGCAACGTCCCTCCAGCCACGGAGTCCCTCTGTTCTGTGCCTGCAGGCCACCCTTCCTCCAAGAGGTGGGCCGGTGGTCGCCCTCGATGGACACGCTTGACCCTGGATCCTCCTCCTCCTCCTTCTCCTCCTCTTCCTCCTCCTCCTCCATCTCCTCCTCCTCCTCCTCCTCCTCCTCTTCCTCCTCCTCCACCTCCATCTCCTCCTCCTCCACCACCTCCTCCTCCTCCTCCTTCTCCTCCTCCTCCTCCATCTCCTCCTCCTCCTCCTCCTCCTCCTCCTCCTCCTCCTCCTCCATCTCCTCCTCATCCTCCTCCATCTCCTCCTCCTCCTCCTCTATCTCTTCCTCCTCCTCCTCCATCTCTTCCTCCTCCTCCATCTCCTCCTCCTCCTCCTCCTCCTCCATCTCCTCCTCCTCCTCCATCTCTTCCTCCTCCATCTCCTCCTCCTCCGCCATCTCTTCCTCCTCCATCTCCTCCTCCTCCATCTCCTCCTCCTCCTCCATCTCTTCCTCCTCCTCCTCCTCCTCCATCTCCTCCTCCTCCTCCTCCATCTCCTCCTCCTCCTCCATCTCCTCCTCCTCCTCCATCTCCTCCTCCTCCTCCATCTCTTCCTCCTCCTCCTCCTCCACCACCTCCTCCTCCTC